>NC_089275.1:300000-510000 GCF_963678975.1 Dysidea avara
TTGATTTCTATAACATCTACTCAACTAAAAGTTCATAAATTCAATAAAAATTCTAGAACATTCTGTTCTATTAGAAATACTCAAAAAATGTGCACTTTATAGGATCACAAAGGTTTGGGCTTTTCTGGCCAAAAATATCACCCTCAAAGCAGCTACCTCACGATGCCTTGGCAATATTGGTTAGATGTCAAAGGTGCCTGACCTGAAACACCTCTGAAAAGCTGCTACAATATTAAAAATATATATTTAGTGTAATTGTTGACAGACTGACTGACTCATTCACTCACTGACTGATCAGTGTAACTCAATAACAGCTAAGACTGCGAGCTTGATTTTTTTACTGTTCGACGTCACTTTGTCCTGTTACATGCTCTTTAGCATACCACAGTACATACAATACACACATCATGAACTTACCTTTGTCCTCTTTTGTGTCCCATTTCTTGCCAACAGACAAAGGTGTTGATTCACGGTAGCTAGTGCGATGGATGGCTTCCCTACATTTGACTGAAATTGTCTGTGTTTTCCATGATGGCTGCAGAATACTGTTCTTTACGCTGTGACACAGGCTGAACATAGCTGAAGTGAAGTGTAATGGCCACTTCTAAGTCAGTAATTGATAATTGGGGCAGGCAAATTGTCCATACCTTTCATGGTGACTGGATTTATTACAGAGGGGCTTCTCCTATTGTTCTTAGTTTGTAACGCTGTGTAATGGGCTGAACATAGCTGAAAGCGTAATCATCACTTCACTTTCAAGTTAGTAATTGATAGCTGGGGCATGCGTTCAGACAAAACATTAACTCAGACACTCTAATCTGTTTTAATGTGGCATGTGTGGGTTCACCAGTCATAATAATGTTACAAAAAAAAGTAAACAAATAAGTATAAGGAAAAATTAGGAAGGTCAGGGAACATGAATAAAAATAGAGAAACAAGGGAGGTCACTTACACCTGCAGATATACTAGTGGACTTTTAATCCCTAATTCAGTCATGGTTATAGACTGAATCAGGGATTAGCTAAATGTCAATTAGTACATCTGCAGGTATAGGTGACCTCCCTTGTTTCCCTACTTTCATGATCCCTGACCGAGGTTAAAATTCTGTATACTTGTTTGAAGAAACAATAAACTAGATTACTAGCTGACTGTAAGGAGTAATTTGTTAGTGATGGAAGTACTTCATAAGCTGCTGACATTACTGAACTACTGGTGTATCAGTAGTGAACTCCTTACTATTTCTCATTTTAATGATTCACCAAGCTGTGTCGTATCTACTTGTCATTTATTCACAGATAATTATTGTTTATTGTACTGTCAAATTAGTTCTACATGTCACTGTGAAATCCTGTAAAATGAATTATTTGTTAGGACATAATAAATAGCTCATGCAATTTAACATATTTTATGTGTTGTACTCAGAAAGTAAATCCAGAGAGGTCTTTCATTGGTATGTCACACCCATGATCATTCTAATGGCTTCAGGTCATCATGTGAGCATTGCAATGAGCTACAGTTGATGATAGCCCGACTGGAACGAGAATTATCACATTGTCAAAAAGAAAGATGAGCTGAACCATGCAGTTCCTAAAGGGACAGATCAGGTGATCTCCTAGTGTCAGATCACATGATCCACCTGCCACACCTCCTATAGGGATAACGACTTCAAGGGGGAAGGCTCAGCTGACGTTAGAGGCTCACATTATCTCTGAGTATTCCCAAGATGATATGGACAAGGATCGGTCTATACTAGTGGTGAGCATTATATAGGATGTGTGGTGGACACCTTGGGGCTGAGAATTGTTGTAGTGTTCCTTTAAATGTATGGAGAATCAGACCTGTTGATTATTTGTCCTTATTAGGGAGGAGTTTTGTAATTTGGTACCAATCATTTCACTTAGGTACACAGTGTATGATGATCAAGTCAGTGTGTCCTGATAAATGATTGTTAAATATTATTGGATGTTATGAGCTAACAGTTTTTATTACATGAGTATATCATGTCTCATTGTTACCATAGTTACAACAGAGCCTTGACAACATGAGTAGAGTAAAGAGTAGAGTTGAGGATGAGCTGAGGTAGTGTGACCATATCACTGTTACACTAGTCAGCTGGGATTTTGTGTGTGGGTGGTGAAAATTATTTGGTGGTACGTACCTTCACCAGTTTGTGTTTTGTTGCTAAGGAGAATATAATTTCATGACATTTCCTCACAACACAAATTACCTTATCAAGTATCTGAAATAGTTGTCCCATCTCAGGTGTTGTTGTGTTTGTGTAAACTATTTTGATTGGCTATTGATAGTGTCAACAAAAACAAAGGTCATTTATCTCACACCCACACATTCCCAGCTAGCTTGTGCAACTACCACACCCCCATTGAGATCACATGATCCCATGTACAGTGAGGCTCAGTTGATGGTTACTAAGTTACAAGAAGAGATTACATCATATCAAGAGATCATCACGATCAAGGATAACGTTGTCATGGGATTGACACATCAACTAGAGGAACTACAGAAACTACATGATCAACTGCCTGAACAATATAATCAACAAGATCAAGAACATAGTCAACAGCAAGATCAACAGGATCACCAACAATATGGTCAAGAGCAAAATCTGCATGATCAACAGGCAAGTAAACAAGGTCAATAAAATGAGGGACATCATCCAGATCAACTCAGTCAAGAGAATGGTCAGGAAACTGATCAATATCAACAACAAACAACTGAACAACAAACAAGTAACACATCTTCAGTAACCAACAAAAGTTGAGGGCCAATAACTTGATAACTATCATCACAATATAAACCATCATCATTATTTCAGTATATAATACTAACTAACTCTACACATCATCATCATAGTGTAGAGATGATATTATACTGTCATGGTCTACCCCTAGCCATCTCCCAAAAGGCACAGCAGCTCAGCAGTGGCGGATCTAGGATTTTTAAAAGGGAGTTTCTGAAAGCTGGTATAGCTGAATAAAACACCTGATGACATTTCTCCAGAAATTTTTGAGATTTTAGAAGCTCCGAGATTGGATTTTAGGCTAATTTTAGTTAGCAATTACAATAAATCCAATGCTTTAAACTGTAAATACTATAGCTAACAACTATAGGGCAAAGATGGTGACTATTAGCTGTAGCTTTGATTGCTCTATTGGAGTAGTTACTTGACTGCTGAGGGTTTAATAGTTATAACTGGTGTCAGTTAAGTGCAGCTACATGCATGCTGCTGAAATACAGAGGTGTATAGTTGTTTGATATGACAAATTGTCAGTGCAACAATGTTTATGTATTTAGACTTCCACTGAGCTAAAATTTAAAAGGGGGTTTCTGTCGAAACCCCAGAAACCCATCTAGATCCGCCACTGCTCAGTGTTATAGTGAAGTGGAGAAATTGAGAGAAGCTGTTGAAGCTTACAAGGAGAGGAATATGTTTCTAGCCAATGAAATATTAGAGATGAATCATCTCCATAGTGATGATGCTGACCTGATAGCTGCTAAATCACAGTGAGTTTTGAGTGGCTAGTTTAAATTCATTTGTTGCTATGACTACAGGCAGAATGACCAGTTACAAAGGGACTTGACTCGTATTCAAAGTCGTTATCTTGTCTTGTTGGAGGAGATGAAGAAACCTAAGATGAACATGGGAGGTGTAACTTATATTAGAGCTTAGAGTGTGTCTGGTATTAAGACTGTGTGGCTTACATTAGGGCTTAGAATGTGGCTAATTATTAGGATTTGCGAGTGTGGCTGTGTGTGGCCTTATTGTTCTGTGTAGACCTTGTGTCTACATGTACAACACACACATTTCACGGACTTTGTCCTCCAGTTCTTCTCACTGACAACACAAGCTGTCTACAGTTTTTTTTTTTTCCTCCGGCCCTAATGGCACTCCCTTCCTCCCACACATCTCTATAGAATGCTAACAAAATATTTGAAAAATTAATTATAACCTACAGAAAAGAACCTACACAGAACCTACAGCATGCCCAGGGTTCAATGGGCAGGCAGGTGCCCCTCAGCGACAGCAAGATCAACTGCTGGAGGCACACACGGACACTTGGATCTTGAGCGTGATCCTCTGATGCACATAACTGAAGAACGGAGCAAGGAAAACCCCAAACTACAACGGAGCCAGCCCATCACCACAGAATATGGGGAATTCCACTTCTCGCTCAGCAGGCGGGCAAGATGTTTATAAGTGGTGGTGGCAGCCCTTCCTATGCCACCCGAAGTGGAAAAAACAAGGGGGGTAAAACTCCCATGCTCCACCTCCCGAATGCGTTCCTCATAGGCACGACGTTTCTCTAGTTCATGTTTACGAAAAGCAGTAGATAGCGTAGAGGAACGATTAGAAGTTGCAAAACAGTTAAAAACCGGTGGGGACTATTCTACGGAACGGAACGGAACGGAACGGAACGGAACGGAACGGAATGATGGACTAAACTGCGGAACGGAATGCTTTCTCAGATTGAAGCTTGCAGCTTACCATTGCTGTACAAGTTAACAGTGGCACTTCCAGCAGGTAATCAAACCAAACGTACCCCAAGAAAGATAAAACGAATTTAAGGATCGATTGTGGGTTCTTGTTGGTTGTCATTAGTAACGAAGTACTAATTGTGGGAATAGCTGACTCAGTGATTTCATCTTCGGATATATCAAGTAGGGAACTTAATGCATGACTTGTTTTTACTAGTATGTGAGTTATTTTTACTTACTTGACTTTAGAATGTACAGTCTGAGGCCCAGCCTTTCTAATCGGCATAAATCAGTATGTGTATAGCTACACTACATAGGAAACAAGTATGGTGACAAGCTGAATCAACTCAGTCTAAGTAGAATCTAAAGGAATTTTGTGCAGTGTGTGAGGAGCAAACATTCAGATACCTCAAGGAGGCTATATTGTGTGAACATCAATGATTCATTAACAGAGTAGTGGACTATTGTCAGATATCTCAGCCTGAGTACTGAGTTGAATTCTGGATGGGGTCTATTTTACAGAATGGAATGCTTTCTGAATCAACTTGCAGCTTGGCTAGCTGCTATCATTGCTGAAATTGCATTTTATCAGTGGAACCTCCAGGAAAATGGAATAGGATAATTATAAAACATTAATTGATTGTTTAGGTAATCATGACTTTATTCAGTCTAATAAACAGAATATATGGTTGATTGAGTGAGGTATCACTTTCAGAATGTTCAGACGACCAGTGATGAGATGCATGGATTCATCGAATTTTTGTTGTGGTTGGAGGCAATAAATATCCAAAAGCAAACTGACTGTATAATATTAATTCACTTTCTTTATATTTTCTCAATTTTGAGCCTGTATACAAATAATTGAATTTTCCTTGTCAATAGAAATCCTAGAATAAGATGGGAGAGAAACTTATCTTTGTTTACCTATACTGTACAACCAAGAGTTCGTAATACTGATTTGTATGGGGGAGAGTGTCTAACTCTCAGTATGGCCTGTACAAACACCCTGGGTAAAGTTCACCTTTCATCAAATCAACACATTTACTGGGGGATAGAAAACTGTTGATTAGAGTTGCTGAAGAAGGTAAAGCCTTTGTTCTGAAATAAGGCCGAGGTGTTACTTTAAGCAGGGTGTTTGGTAAATGCATTCAAGTTAGACACTCTCCACCTTATTATGAACTCTTGGTACAACTTCAAAGGAAATGAAGAAAGCATACAGATGAATCAATAAAATCACTACAGTAAGGTGAATTACAGACTAGTGAGATCTTGGTTAATTAATGACAGTGGTTGGAGATTAAGTGTGGTAGCTTCTTGCTCTGGAATATGTTGCAAAGTGGAAGTACAAATCAAAATGGGATATCAATTTCAGTATGAAAAATTTGTATACATAAATAATCTAGCATTACTATTTCATTTGTCCTCCACTTAAACATGCTACAACAGTACTAGTGTCAGTACATTGGCAGTGAGTCCACCTTGAAATCTCAACTCTAGAGTAGATCCAACACAGGACAGCCCGCACTGTAACAAATACATGTGATCCCATTGTAATTTCATGGACCAGCTGGACTGGGAATCACTTGAAAATAGACGAACAAATTTAACCTGTTTTGTTTGAAGTGAAGCATGTGAAATGTTACACTTAAGAAATCCTAGGATTCTTAGGTGGTATGTAATTAATGTAAGTGTTCCATTTCAGGTCTGACTAGATACATTGAAATTACACACACATCCTGGTCCAAATCACGTTTGCCTGGTGGCTACGGGCATGGTTTCACATGCGGCTTATAATAGAGATTTGGCTGATCTTGGAGTTTTGACATTTAGCCTGATTCAAGGCTAACAGTCAGACACATCCTTGAATTGTGCAACAGATAAAATCAGCTCACTATTGAATATGGCATTAGTCCACTGCACCAGCTGTTAATATATAATAACTCCATGTATACAATTCAGTGATGTTTGCAGAATATACCCTCCTTGCGGTCTGCCAAAATATTTGCTCCTCACACACTGCACAAAATTCTTCAAGTTTTAATTCAGCTGGCTCTTTCCTGTTACCAGTATCTTCCTGCTTGCTTTATTTATACACTGACTTATGACTTGAAAGACCGACCCAGACTGTTTTCTAAAGTCTAAATAAGAAAAACAGCTCACATAAAGTTCCCTTCCGTATGGATGAACATCACTGATACAGCTCATCCCACAATAATACTTCGTTACTAATGACAACCAACAAAAACCCACAATCGATCCGTTAATTCTTTTTATCTTATGTTTAACCATAGATACTAGACTTATAATAGGGATTGGCAACGGAGGCGTAAACGGAAATAATCCGCGTTTCGCTTTTCCGTAATACTGTTAGGAATTTTCAAGTCACTCCCAGCTAACCGCTATCATAGTGCCGCTATGCTACTGAGAATGTTTCATGTGTTTCCACGAAGATTTAGTCTTTAAAGGTACGTAGCTCCATTAGAGATTCTTGCTAGCATGCGTGATGGAATTTCAGTACGGAAGTGAAACCTGCCTTTATTCTTTATTATTAATTACTAGGCAGACAGCACAGCTGGTGTGCCTAGGATGTAAAATCAACAATAGTGAAGCGTATGTTACAATCAATAAGTGTACGTATGCTACAATTACTAGTTGTGAACAAAAAGTTACAGTATGTATGTGTTACATAAAAACACTAGACGCAAGGCACCTTCACTGCACTGCCTTACGTCTTTATGCAGTGCAGCGAAGGTGCCTTCGTCTTTATCTCTCGCATTGCGACAGTGAGAAGACTAGACTAAGAGATGAGAGTTAAGCAGCTTAGATTAATAACTTTCTAATGGCGGAACAATTTTCCCTCACCCACATTGTATCTGGACAAAACTGTATGCCGAAAAGTTGTAGCTAATCTGCTAAAGCATGAATTTAACTATAGGACATCCTCACATCTCTCTGGCTTACCTGTACAGAACCACAAATTATTCACACTTCAAGCACTGACTGTTCTATTAGAGTTATCGACTGCTTTATTAGAGTGTATCTGAACCTTTGAAGTCAGCATTGATGATTACACTCCATCAGTTTAGACCACTCAAGTTCAAATGAGATACTGTAGCGGACTGGGTGTGCCCCTCCTTTTACAGCTCCTGAACTCTAGTAGGAGTAAGACCTATTATGTACACCAGACCATAAACTGAATTTGAAGTCAGTGAAGCATCATCCTTGATCTCAACAATGAGGGACATTCCATATCCATGAGGCAGTACTGTCACACAGGATCAAACATAGCACAGTTCATACACCCTATACAACTTTGATTTGTGTGCCATACAACTCAAGTTACAAATAACAACACCTTGCCAGGCTATTATTTACATGTCATATGAAACTACATGATGTAAACATTGCAAATCTGACTAGGAGGTTGGTTCTTGCTCTACTCTTGCATGGGCCTGTTGCAGCTTGTCTTGTGTTATACTTCTGACTCCATCTAGTCTGCCAGCAGGTCTGTTGGTTCTGCAACTGTTCACTCAGATGCCAACAGCTTACCTAGCATTACAATAAATCATAAATCAAAAATCAAATTAAGACTACTTCATAAACACACCACAAATAATTCATTACACCAGAGTAATTTCTCCTGCCAGATATTTTATGTGGGCAGCAGGAAAGACTCCTGGTTTCTGTTGCACAAATTTTCCCAAAATACAATAAATTACGTCATCATATTTTTTGCACTAAAGATAAATTTACATATACATAGTGAACCAGATTCAACTGTATTGGGGAAGTCAAGAACCTAAGCCCACAGTACTTTCAAAGTTCAGCAAAAAAAAAAGGCTGTAATCCACATTCAACCATAAGAATGTGAACTATACAATGTGTAGAGTTAGCCCTGTCAACACTCCAGCTGTGGTCATGGAATATGGAGAACAGTGACCAGGTAATTACTTGCAGTCCCCAAACAAAATGTCTGGCACGTAAGACTAATACCAAAGGAGATTAGATACCTTTGTGCAATATGCAATTTCATCAGATTGTTTACTGAGGTAGTTGGTAAACGTCATATTAAGTCAAGTTGTATTATTATGTGCATAATTATATTCATGAAGAGGGTAATTTATTTGAAACGAGTTCGAAAAACATTTCACCCATTGTTTCTCATTACCACACCTATGTGTTGGTAATGCAGCACACACACAAAAGGCAAACACAAAAACACACTTTTGTACTACAAAGTCACACACACACACACACACACACACACTAAAGCTTTTGGTAATAGTATAGCAGCCAGGCACACACACATTAAAGCAAAACTTTCAGCAATAGCATCAACGTAATTCCAAAAACCCAGTTTGAGACCCATTGCTAAAGAGCACACACTAGATCATTATCTGTAATATTCTTCCCTCTGGTTCTTAGGTGGTCTTCCAACCTTGAATTTCTTGTAATTTCTCTCCTTTCATCAAAGTTCTGATGCCAAGACTATACATGTGAAATTTTCTGTTGCTCATTTTAAACTCTGCCTACACGAAAGTAACAGGAAGGATTCATAAACTAGATATAGAGTGACATTCTCCAAAGTTAAAATTTGTACTGAACCTTGGAAACTCTTCAGAAAGTAGTTCACGAAGCTCAGTAAAACTACACAAACTTGTACAAATATCGCTCTGAAATGCCCTGTAAATAAGCATTCTCCCTCAAACAACGCCCCTATTATTAGAAAATTTGATCCATTAACACTTCCAAGGTCAAAATAAAAGGGTGGGAAATGTTAACACCGTTTAGGAACGTTGTGTCACTTCAAGAAAACTACACAACGGTGAATAGCGTTGAACTCCACAGTAAACAACAAAATGACAGCTCGCTAAAACACACAAATAAGAAACTTACCCATCCAATGTACTTCATATAGCCATAACTTCAGCTTTAACGCACGAAGAATACGTGCACTGCACGCCTGCTCGAGTACCTGTCACTCAAAGGCTCCACCATCTTCTACTTCACCAGCGAAACAGCGAAACGCGCATTAATTTACGAAAATAATAATTTTGTAGTGCGTTGCCAATCCCTATTATAAGTCTAGTATCTATGGTTTAACCACCCACTGGAGATGCCACTGCTAACTTATAAGGGAAGTTTCAGCAATGGTAAGTTGCAAGCTTCAGTTTGAGAAAGCGTTCCGTTCCGTGGTTTAGTCCATCATTCCGTTCCGTTCCGTTCCGTTCCGTAGAATAGTCCCCACCTTAAAAACCCTCACATCAAAGAAGGTATGGTGGTGTAGGCACCTCCAAAAGCCGGAAACCCTGATGTCTACCCTTGCGTCATCATCTTGAATGGCAGAGCGATAATGTAAGGTCTCACCAGACAAAGGGTGCAGCTGTGGTTCAATCTAAGCTGTCTACAGTATTTACTTAGGGTTACCCTAACCCTGTACCGCATGATTATGGCTTCCCTATGACTAGTGTTGTTTTAGTTAACTATAGCTAAAACTAAAAGTACTTTTAGTGAAGCAAATAATGTGTATTAGTTAACTAGAACTAAAAGCAAATCCATGATATAACTAAAACTACATCTTTAACTAAAATACAACAGAATAATTTACTAAATCTAAAACTAAAAAGAATTACTATAACTAAAACAACAAATACAATATAACCATAGTTAAATCTATAACTAAGAAAGATTACTATAACTAAAACTAAAATTATTGAAGAAACTAGCTATGTAAAACTAAAATTCCTTATTAAAACAACACCATGTTGCTCAGATCACTACACGTATAAGTTCACATATGTTCTACAGGTGGAACAAAGCACAGAATGAAATTGTACTGCTTTATGTAGCATCCAAACATCAGTATATGCTATAGTTTGTGACCTGATGGTGGTTTAGTTAGCTATAGCTAAAACTTAAAGTACTTTTAGTAAGACAAATATGTATTAGTTAACTATAACTAAAACTATAACTAAAGATTTTCACATTTTTAACTAAAACTAAAATAACATGCACAGAATAAAACCATAATTAAATCAATAACTAAAAGGAATTAGGAAAAATTACTACAACTATAAAACTAAAATTACTGACGAAACTAACTAAAATTAAAACTAGAAGTCCTTACTAAAACAACACTAGTGCTGACATGCTTAAGCACCTGTAATTTTCATAGTGACTGGATTGATTGTAAGGGCCTGTTCTTTATTTGTAACATTTTGTAACTGGTGGAACACAGCTGAAAGCAAAGTGTAATGGCTACCGTAAGAAAGAATGATGTCATAAAATATCAGAATGCTCACCCCAACAATCAGTTACTGAGAAGTGTGTAGTAAGTCTGTCTGTCTGTCTGTCTGTAGTGTGTCAGTGTATGTATCGGTCTGTCTGTGTGTAGTAAGTCAGTCTGTCTGTGTGTAGTGTGTCAGTCTATGTATCAGTCTGTCTGTGTTTAGTGTCTCAATCTATCTGTGTGTAGTGTTATTGTGTCTGCATGCAGCGTATATCAGTCTGTCTCTGTGTAGTGTCTCAGTCTGTCTGTGTGTAGTGTTATTGTGTCTCTATGCAGTATATATCAGTCTGTCTCTGTGTAGTGTGTTCATCTTCCTCTGCAGTGTGTCTGACTGTCTGTGTTATCTTTCTTTGCATAAAATGAAAGTTTAGTTTCATTGGTTCCATATCTTTTACCTAGAAATTGTTAATTGACTGAACATGTAATAAATGTGTGACCTGCTAAGGGAAAACCAGACTAGTTTTATGATTTCATTGTTGCCTGGCAGGAAAACCCACTGGCTTGTAAAGTTTCACAAGTCATGAGTGTAACAACAGTCTATGACATCAAGGCAACGTAGACAAACCAACAAGCACATGTAACTCATATGTGCTTAATGGTACAGAGACTACAGAAATAGAACAAATATATCAACCGAATTTGATTGTGTTGAAGTACTATCCTGTGTTTCACCATAACTTGTAATAGGGATTGGAAACAGCATCACCCGACCAGTATATTACCTGTACACTTGACATCACTGGTTAGGTACGAGGCACATTTCACTTGCTACCACTTTGAAGAGCATGAAAAGACTAACATTTCGTCTTACTGTAAACTAGTATTTTAGGTTTTATATAGTATGAAGGTTCTCTAAGGTTGAGTGATACAAGCTGCTTTGGTGGAAGCGATTGACTGGCCTTTCCCACCGAAGAAACTCATCTTATTGTGTCATTTCAGTATCACTACTACACCAAGGTACACTCCTGTAGCCTTTGTACATACCTTCTGGTATCAGTGATACATGGCTTTTTAGAACCCCTTTGGTCAGTAGAATTTGATAGAACGGTTTGTAAGTGACACTTCCTAGTTCAAAAACTGTGTATATCTTTTGTTACAGCTTTGTTCAGTGTTGTTGCCAGTGTTCGGCAAGTTACTTTTTAAAAGTAACTAGTTACATATTACATATTACTTGCAACTGAACTATTTAGTTACAGTTACATATTACCCATAAAATAGAATAGCTTTAATGATATTACATATTATATTACTTTGTGTCCACAGCCTTAAGCTGTCATGTGTGAAACTACCACCTTATCACGTGACATGATTACGTTGTTGGGCAATGTGCAAATCTTGGTTATAAGTAAGAAGCTGGTGAATAAGCTTCATTCAGTATATAGGCTTCATTACTTCGTTGTGGCTAGGCGTTACTCAGTGGATTACTAACGAGATTAGTAACTTCGTTACTTGTAGTAATAATATTACATTCGTTACAGTAACTATATTACTTAGGTGACGCGTTACATTTGTTAGTAAAGTAACTTGAGTTATATTACCTGTTTTTATATCGTATTTCGTTATATTACTTAGTTACCACAAAAATAATAATATTATGTAACGCGTTACTCCCAACACTGGTTGTTGCATTGTGTTACTCTTCTTGTAACTCAGCACAGTTGTTGTCTAGTGAAACTTTTTGGTTTTTAGGTGGTGGCCTCTAACCTAAGGTTAATTGGGGTTTTTAGCTCCAAAAGGGCATGGAGGCGGCATTTGCCTGCTTCTTCCAGGGGTGTAGCTTGATGACAATCTGGGGATAAGGGGTGGCTTCTTGAATTGTGACTCAGGTATGAAGTCAAAAATTTAAGTGCATCAGTGAATCATCCTCAAATGTGGTGTCATTAATGTTGAACAATTGTTGGCTGGCTCATCCTACTCAAGGAGTGAAAGTATGAAGACATTTTGTTTTGAAAGAGTGGTGGTTGTGTAGCATACATATGAGTGTAGCTATAGTCAATGTGATTGGATTGACTGGCAGTGTTATGAGTGTGTACACTGACAGTGAATTAGTGTGTTTCTGTTCTTGTAACTCAATACAGTTGTTGTCTAGTGAAAACTATTTGTCTTTTGAGTACTAACCTAATAAATGTTCAAACAGTTATTCCCTTATAAATGATGCATCTTTGCCCTACACATTTCAATGTCATTTGTTATAAAAACAAATTTATGCCAACTAGGCTAGTTTTCACTCAGCAGGTTACGTTTTCATGGTTATAGTTGTATGTGTGTTGTCCTAATATCCTGTTGTTGTTATTATTGTTGTTGTAGGTTACACACCTCATGGGACCCCTGTTGCTAGTCCAGTCCAACTTCCTCACCAGACCACAACATTTCCTTCTCCAAAAGCCGGAAGCCCTGATGTCTACCCTTGCGTCATCATCTTGAATGGCAGAGCGATAATGTAAGGTCTCACCAGACAAAGGGTGCAGCTGTGGTTCAATCTAAGCTGTCTACAGTATTTACTTAGGGTTACCCTAACCCTGTACCGCATGATTATGGCTTCCCTATGACTAGTGTTGTTTTAGTTAACTATAGCTAAAACTAAAAGTACTTTTAGTGAAGCAAATAATGTGTATTAGTTAACTAGAACTAAAAACAAATCCATGATATAACTAAAACTACATCTTTAACTAAAATACAACAGAATAATTTACTAAATCTAAAACTAAAAAGAATTACTATAACTAAAACAACAAATACAATATAACCATAGTTAAATCTATAACTAAGAAAGATTACTATAACTAAAACTAAAATTATTGACGAAACTAGCTATGTAAAACTAAAATTCCTTATTAAAACAACACCATGTTGCTCAGATCACTACACGTATAAGTTCACATATGTTCTACAGGTGGAACAAAGCACAGAATGAAATTGTACTGCTTTATGTAGCATCCAAACATCAGTATATGCTATAGTTTGTGACCTGATGGTGGTTTAGTTAGCTATAGCTAAAACTTAAAGTACTTTTAGTAAGACAAATATGTATTAGTTAACTATAACTAAAACTATAACTAAAGATTTTCACATTTTTAACTAAAACTAAAATAACATGCACAGAATAAAACCATAATTAAATCAATAACTAAAAGGAATTAGGAAAAATTACTACAACTATAAAACTAAAATTACTGACGAAACTAACTAAAATTAAAACTAGAAGTCCTTACTAAAACAACACTAGTGCTGACATGCTTAAGCACCTGTAATTTTCATAGTGACTGGATTGATTGTAAGGGCCTGTTCTTTATTTGTAACATTTTGTAACTGGTGGAACACAGCTGAAAGCAAAGTGTAATGGCTACCGTAAGAAAGAATGATGTCATAAAATATCAGAATGCTCACCCCAACAATCAGTTACTGAGAAGTGTGTAGTAAGTCTGTCTGTCTGTCTGTCTGTAGTGTGTCAGTGTATGTATCGGTCTGTCTGTGTGTAGTAAGTCAGTCTGTCTGTGTGTAGTGTGTCAGTCTATGTATCAGTCTGTCTGTGTTTAGTGTCTCAATCTATCTGTGTGTAGTGTTATTGTGTCTGCATGCAGCGTATATCAGTCTGTCTCTGTGTAGTGTCTCAGTCTGTCTGTGTGTAGTGTTATTGTGTCTCTATGCAGTATATATCAGTCTGTCTCTGTGTAGTGTGTTCATCTTCCTCTGCAGTGTGTCTGACTGTCTGTGTTATCTTTCTTTGCATAAAATGAAAGTTTAGTTTCATTGGTTCCATATCTTTTACCTAGAAATTGTTAATTGACTGAACATGTAATAAATGTGTGACCTGCTAAGGGAAAACCAGACTAGTTTTATGATTTCATTGTTGCCTGGCAGGAAAACCCACTGGCTTGTAAAGTTTCACAAGTCATGAGTGTAACAACAGTCTATGACATCAAGGCAACGTAGACAAACCAACAAGCACATGTAACTCATATGTGCTTAATGGTACAGAGACTACAGAAATAGAACAAATATATCAACCGAATTTGATTGTGTTGAAGTACTATCCTGTGTTTCACCATAACTTGTAATAGGGATTGGAAACAGCATCACCCGACCAGTATATTACCTGTACACTTGACATCACTGGTTAGGTACGAGGCACATTTCACTTGCTACCACTTTGAAGAGCATGAAAAGACTAACATTTCGTCTTACTGTAAACTAGTATTTTAGGTTTTATATAGTATGAAGGTTCTCTAAGGTTGAGTGATACAAGCTGCTTTGGTGGAAGCGATTGACTGGCCTTTCCCACCGAAGAAACTCATCTTATTGTGTCATTTCAGTATCACTACTACACCAAGGTACACTCCTGTAGCCTTTGTACATACCTTCTGGTATCAGTGATACATGGCTTTTTAGAACCCCTTTGGTCAGTAGAATTTGATAGAACGGTTTGTAAGTGACACTTCCTAGTTCAAAAACTGTGTATATCTTTTGTTACAGCTTTGTTCAGTGTTGTTGCCAGTGTTCGGCAAGTTACTTTTTAAAAGTAACTAGTTACATATTACATATTACTTGCAACTGAACTATTTAGTTACAGTTACATATTACCCATAAAATAGAATAGCTTTAATGATATTACATATTATATTACTTTGTGTCCACAGCCTTAAGCTGTCATGTGTGAAACTACCACCTTATCACGTGACATGATTACGTTGTTGGGCAATGTGCAAATCTTGGTTATAAGTAAGAAGCTGGTGAATAAGCTTCATTCAGTATATA
Organism: Dysidea avara; assembly: GCF_963678975.1. NCBI lineage: Eukaryota > Metazoa > Porifera > Demospongiae > Dictyoceratida > Dysideidae > Dysidea > Dysidea avara. The sequence continues at coordinate 315,539 of NC_089275.1, forward strand.
GGCTTCATTACTTCGTTGTGGCTAGGCGTTACTCAGTGGATTACTAACGAGATTAGTAACTTCGTTACTTGTAGTAATAATATTACATTCGTTACAGTAACTATATTACTTAGGTGACGCGTTACATTTGTTAGTAAAGTAACTTGAGTTATATTACCTGTTTTTATATCGTATTTCGTTATATTACTTAGTTACCACAAAAATAATAATATTATGTAACGCGTTACTCCCAACACTGGTTGTTGCATTGTGTTACTCTTCTTGTAACTCAGCACAGTTGTTGTCTAGTGAAACTTTTTGGTTTTTAGGTGGTGGCCTCTAACCTAAGGTTAATTGGGGTTTTTAGCTCCAAAAGGGCATGGAGGCAGCATTTGCCTGCTTCTTCCAGGGGTGTAGCTTGATGACAATCTGGGGATAGGGGGTGGCTTCTTGAATTGTGACTCAGGTATGAAGTCAAAAATTTAAGTGCATCAGTGAATCATCCTCAAATGTGGTGTCATTAATGTTGAACAATTGTTGGCTGGCTCATCCTACTCAAGGAGTGAAAGTATGAAGACATTTTGTTTTGAAAGAGTGGTGGTTGTGTAGCATACATATGAGTGTAGCTATAGTCAATGTGATTGGATTGACTGGCAGTGTTATGAGTGTGTACACTGACAGTGAATTAGTGTGTTTCTGTTCTTGTAACTCAATACAGTTGTTGTCTAGTGAAAACTATTTGTCTTTTGAGTACTAACCTAATAAATGTTCAAACAGTTATTCCCTTATAAATGATGCATCTTTGCCCTACACATTTCAATGTCATTTCTTATAAAAACAAATTTATGCCAACTAGGCTAGTTTTCACTCAGCAGGTTACGTTTTCATGGTTATAGTTGTATGTGTGTTGTCCTAATATCCTGTTGTTGTTATTATTGTTGTTGTAGGTTACACACCTCATGGGACCCCTGTTGCTAGTCCAGTCCAACTTCCTCACCAGACCACAACATTTCCTTCTGGTTTTTTCACAGCCAATAGTACTAATACTACTACTACAGCCAAGCTGTTCCCCGGATGGCAATATGAACCTCCACAGCAAACCTCAACTGGAATGTTAGCATATGAGATACCCAGCACACCTCACCAACAAACTAACAACTATACTGGGGACTTGTACCCGGCATCTTTTTTGAATTAACTTTTTATTACTTGGACCTTTTCGTAGTGTATAGATGAATTTTTTTTTTACTAGTGAACTAAACAGTTTGTGTTGTTAGGTAGAGAGTGATAGGTAGTTGTAGTGTATATATGTTAGTAGTAATGTTGTGTAAGTGTCTAGTTGGTGTGATTGTCTCATGTTATGTGTTGAACACGTGTAATCTTTACTTGTCTACTAGCTACTCTGTGTGTGTGTGCTTTGTAATTGAACAAATTTCATATCACTTATTTTTTGTTGCTTCTGACAAACGTTTGAGATCATAGTTATGGTAGTTGTGTGTTTACAACGCATGCAGGGTTTCATTTCCCGAGCAGCGTGTCACATTTTCAGGTACCTGGGAATGCAGTGTAGGAGATAATACAATAAACAGTAGAGCCATACAAAATCAAGTGTTGGTATTACTAAGGCATTTGAATACATGGAAATATCCAAGTGAATTGAATGCTTGTTTCAGCTCTGGTGTGTGTGTGCGTGTGCGTGTGTGTGTGTGTGTGCGTGTGCCGGTGTGCGTGCATGCATGTGTGTGTGTGTACATGATTGCACACTTCCTAGTTAAACCTTCAGGTCTGCACAAGCCCCCTATATATGTATAATATATACTTGTTGGCTTTTAAAGATGCTTAAGGTTTTACTAGAATTACTATTTCAACTACATTTTTAAGTAAAAGTGCATTATTTTTTACCAGAATATAATGGGATAGGAAGACATAAAATGCTGGAAACAATAGTTTTGGTATAAACACACCAAATTATCATGATGAATGTGTAGTGCCTCCTTCAGAAACTTACAGCTGGACATCAGTGGACTTTATTAGAACAGTCACTAGCTGCTCATTTAGCTTTCAGAAATCTCTAAAATTAATAGAGCATAGAATAGCATAATAAAAAATTGCTGGAAACAAAACTATTACAGCAATTAACTAATAGACTTATCCCTACTTTCAAGTATGGTGCTAACACTGAAAAATTATTAACCCACAAGAAATGGTATTGCTTTTTGTTATCGCTTTTAGATAGATCAGTGTTACTGTACCACAGGATGTTTGAGACATGTAATGGTGTAGAGAAATTCATTATCTTACATGCCAGTACAATAGCAGAGCTTTAATGACATAGTTGACTGCTCTAATAAGGAATTAAAATTTTTAATCAGCTCAAATTAATATCTTTAGCTTTACTGCTATATCTGTGTGAGAAATCTGTTTGTGTAGCTAACTGAAACAACTAGTAAAGCTACAATGCTAGAATCCACCAAACTTGTTCCAGCATATAATGTCTGTGTATAACAAACTTGTTGTTATCAACAGTATCTGCACAATATTGCTCTAGTGAATGTGTGACTAGTTGTGATGCATAGCTAGACAAACTCTGTGTAGAGTAATTATGGAACTCAAGTGCATTAGAAAAGTATGTTGCAGATTTTGGTTGAGGCAAGTCTTTTGGTGGTCCAAAGTGTAACAACTTCAGAGTCTTCCAAGTGTGTTGAACACATGACATTTTAGATCAAGATCACAATCAAGGTTCTGATAGTGATCAACAATGATTACTGGATCATTTACAACAGGGAAGTGAGGTGGCCCAGGAAGAGAAGAAAGAGCTAGCCATGCTGCGTGCATAGGAGCATAGATTATGTGTGTACAGTATAGAACTAGTAGTTGGACTAGTAGTTGGACTAGCAGTTGGACTAGCAGTTGGACTAGTAGTTGGACTAGTAGTTGGACTAGCAGTTGGACTAGTAGTTGGACTAGCAGTTGGACTACAACTTTTTAATAAAACTACACTACAAATTTCTACTAGTGTAATCTGGTAAGTAAATATCACACAAAAGCTGTTCCTTGTGGTTAGCATATCACCCTCGCAACTCCTCCCCTCAAAAGGTGGAGAGCAAGAACATTACTGGCAAATAAATAGCATGAGCATTATCATCATAGAGATGACATGACTATGACAACACTGACAATCAATCATGAATCTTCAAATGAAAAATACACTATACACCTTGTGTGTGTGTGTGTGTGTGTGTGTGTGTGTGCGTGTGTGTGTGTGTGCACATAGTATACACAGAATGATTATTGCAGTTACAACATGACAAATGTGCAATATGATTACTTGGTGATGTTACCAGCTGCTCTAGCCTGCCAGGGAATCCCCTTACTATTGATGATGGCTGCCTGCCATGGAATATCTACCGGACTGTCTTTAACTGTTGACTGATCTACACTTATATTCTCTGTCATCTCTGACACTGGAGAGTTAGTTGTAACTGTGTTCTGTAGCACTTGACGGCTAGTGGTGTTCTTTTTGGCTGTAGGGCTGATTACTGGAGGGCTATTGTTGGCAGTAGGTACAAACTTGTCATTACGCTGCAAGTACTTTACAGGTCTCTGGTAGTCCCGTACTGACAAGCTCTGGGACCTCTTCACATGAGCTGTTGGACCAAACAGTTTAGCCTTCTCCTGTACTAGGTTACCAACCACTGGGGGAGTGACCGAGCTTACATTACCAGTTGTAGGCAGTGGTCTGTTTGTTTGTGGCTTGTTGACAAGATTGCTTGTTGTGTCCCCTGAAGGTGTGGGTGTGGTCACTTGATCTTCAGATGATTTAGTGGGTGTGGCTGATCTTACAGGACTACTAGTTGAGGTTGCTGCATTCTGAAGAGGTGTGGTTGTGCTAGTCTGAGCTTTGAAAGGTGTGGTTGATTTTATTGGACTACCCAGTGCATTACGAATAGGGATAATTGCTGCAGAATTTGGGTGTGGCTTAGCTTGCACTTTAGCCAATGGAGAGTTGGCAGGTGAGTCAGCAGATGTCTTCATGGGTGTAGAGCTAGCAGGGGCTGGATGTGGTGGAATAGTTACAGTATGTTTGGAATGGAAACTCTTTGATCTCCTCAACTTACTAACTTTTGTCCTCACATCATCATCATTATCATCAAATACTGGGAACACTGGCTCCTCCTGGGTGGTTACCACCTTTTTACCACTCTCTTCTGATACAAACTTGCCCAGTGCGTACTTGTTCAAGCTTCTTCTCCATGATTCACTCTTTGGACTGTTCTGAGCCATCTCATACACATCTTCTGGTACTGGTACTCGCACTTCGGGGGATAACCTTAATGCTCTCTCTGTTTGAGGGGAATACCCTGGCTTGACTCCATCAAACATCCATCGGCCAATATGCCTGTCCCAACTCTTTACTTGTTTGTCAATTTCTTTCTCCTCATACCCTTCGTCAATGTCTTCTGTCATTGATTGACGTATCTTGGGTCTCTGTACCTGCAATAGTTATAGTTACTTGACTGACTGTATGTAACTGGAAATGTAGTGACTATATAGCTAGCCATGACCTGATCTGTAAAAACCCAACATAATGGCACAAGCCTAACTTTATAAATAATAGTTATACGGGCACAATGTGGAGTCTATGAAATTTATAAACCCGAAGGCCCGGGCTGTAGCGCACGAGCGAAGCGAGGGCGCTACTAAGGGCCTGAGGGTTTATAAATTTCATAGACTCCACATTGTGCCCGTATAACTGCTTTAGACTCTATTTCACATTACACTCAGATCACTTACCTCATCCATGGCTGTTTCTGCTGTAGGCTCGGCAAAAGCGGCTGGTTTTCTTACGATAATACTAGCGCCATGGCAACTATGCGTCCTCACGTGACTAAATAATCGCGCTCGTTAAATCACTGCACGTGAACAACGCATAGCGATTGGACAAATCCGATTTTGAGCATATGTCATATTGTGCTTAAAGGCGTGGAGTATATTAGAAAACAAGGTGGAGTATATGAGATTTATTACCCACCCAAAACAGCCTAAATAGAGTCTAAAGTATATTATTAGCATTGATTACCTGGATACCAAAAACATGGATATCATCTTAATAGCCCATGCAAGAGGAGTTCGAAAAATGTTTGCTTTGTTGTTCGTTGCAGTATGCCAATGGATACGTAAGTGTATATAAGGCCATTTGTTTATGTCACATTGAAGTGATTGTACATGATCAACTTTTCATCACTGATTTTTGTCTTTGTATGTAGTGAAGAAAGGTGATACAAGAAAACTTTACCCAGCAATGGTTTCGCCTATTCATGGCAAACATCATGGTGCAAGTTTCAACTCTGTATAGAATTCATCCATAAGCATCTGTAATTTGTTTCCTTGTACTTGATGTGTTTTGTCATTGTTACTTTGTAGGGCTGCAACTACAAAAGTTATTGCCATGCGAGGCTGAAACATTACCATAGCATATACTTAAAATTAGATTATATAATAAAGAATTTGAAAATACATCATATCATGATGGGATCTGGTCACATATGATATACGGTACTGCCCAAGCACCACATCGCACTGACTCATCTGCACCTCGAGAGTGTGAGCAGGGCTGGCCTTAGAGATTCTGGGGCATTAGGGAAGGTAAACTGGGTGGGCTCCCCAGAGGATGTGGCTCATTCCTATGCAAGAACATTTAACCCATATAGGGCTATGTATAATTTATATGCTTGTTGGCTAAGCATGGGCTGTTATGATACTAGCTATAGCTGTCATCTACATGTATGCATACTACTGTTTCTGCAGTGTATTCTATGCATCTCCAACTACACTAAATGTGATTGTGTAAAATCATAACTTATGATTATACGCTATTGTACTATTATGATCATCTTCAATCTTTGCAGAGTCTTAATTGCTACTACTTCAAGCAGTTATTAAACCACAACCTGCACATGGAGTAGTCCATCTGATTATGCCTGATCTCTTGATCACTCCGTCCAGCAGCCTCTTGACATTATGGATATTAATGGAATCCATCCAACATATTGTATCTCCAACCTTACGTTCCTGTTTCACAAACAAAATAGCCATGTATCGCCATAGATTCCACTCTAGCACAAACAGTCACAAAGTATCCGTGATTATTTCAGTGTGCCACTGTGTGCCCCAGAAAATCAGTGCGCACATTCACTCACACGTGCACAAAGTAACTACTAACACCCATCAACAATTGAAAGTGAGTAACCTCACCGCCACTCGAGACCTGACTCCATTGTGCGATTTAAATCAACACAATCACGTGATTTCTTGCATTGTAGTGGCTAATGGCATTTGTGACCGGATTTCCGAAAAGGTATCTTTTCCACACATTTTACATACCAGCAAACAAAACAATGCAACACTTGACTCCTTATACTGATTGACTTGCTCTTAGTACCTGAATTCAGCCAGATACTGTGGCTACACCCATGAAAACTTCCATGTCTATTATACGCCATGATCAAAAAGTTATTAAGCTTCAAATTTCAAAAAAATGGGTCATATTTTGTGTGTGAAAAGGTACCTTTTTGCAAATCTAGTTACCTTTGATGAATTCCTAATGTGTATATATGGCTACATCCTAGTGGACAGTACAATGAATATCATGTGCAACCACCAATACATCTAGTAGACCTATAGTCTACATCACGTGATTCATACTTATCGGCGATGCGTACCTTGAGTGATGAGTTGAATAATTATGATTCTATCTTCTTAAAAGTAAGAATTACCTAGTGTTATAAACTGAATTTGTAGTTTGAGAACTGGGACCCTAGTTTTAGAGCTTTGAGGGCCCCCTTAGACCCAGAGCCCTACCTTGCCTACCCTTAAGGCTGGCCCTGAGTGCAAGGGGTTCAAAACTCACTAATTAAAGGGCATGGCACCCATTTCATGTGCAAGTCCTTATCCCTCAAATTGAAGGATAAAAACTTACATGTAAAAAGGATGCCACGCCCTTTAATTAGCAAGTTTTATTATCCCTTGCACTCTCGAGGCATGGGCGAGTGAGTGTGATGTTGCACTTGGGCGGTACCATAGCTGCAATGCAGTGGTCAAGGAACCTCCTTCAGAGGTACATCTTACACAGTTCAAGCCAAACCCAATACAATTTGATAATGAGGTGTAAGATAGTGTTATAATTGTGTTCAACCACCCCAACATATCACTAAGAAGCAAATATTATACTATCCAAATTTCTCACACATACCATTCTCATAATGAATTTACTTTTAACTACGTGAAGTGAAAATCAGTAATTATCACTAGAAAGAAGCACTTTTCGTACAACTTGTCAAAAAGGAAAATAGTTCAAAATCACTTGAAGCTGCCGAACACCTTTTTACACACTGAGTTTGGAGAATTCATGGTCAGTTGCTCTTTTAAGGATTAAGCGGTAAAATTTATAATAAAAGTTATGCGGGATTGGTACACACACACACACACACACACACACACACACACACACACACACACACACACACACACACACACACACACACACACACACCAGACAGGTTGATATGACAACGTACGTACCTTAGTAGGCTCCTCCTCTGGAGGGGTCAGGGACCCAGTGGAGGTCTTGGATGAGAAGTAGGCGTGGTCTTGTGATGACGACGAGCTAGCAACTGATGATGTCTCCAAGATATCATCAGTACTTCCACAACAACGACGAATTGTACGTTGCTGTGGTGGAGATGTCCTTCAGCAATAGAACATTATAGTTAGTAATGTGTGCATAATGTAGTGATAAAAGGCTGCACTCATGCTGAGTTATATACTAGAAAACTGTTATCCAGATGCTACAAAAACTGTCTAAATCACACATGACCCAGACAATAAGGCAGTGAATACAGCCATGTAATAATGGTATATAGACGTGTTGCATACTAAGATGTGGTCCAACAAAAAGTTGTTATATGGCTTTAGAATTCTGGGAACAAAAGTATCAAGCATTTACCTCCCCTAAGCAGAATTAGTCACCACGGCACAAGTGTGTCAGATATATATATTTTAACCTACTAACTCACTTTGTAGTACCAATAGCCTTTCAGTACAATCCTTCGTAATATAGTAATTATGTAAACGGGCACCTACAATTTGTTAGGCACTGTACAAATCATTGTTTTGCTCTTCTTTTAGTCTATCACTATACAGTGTAACTCCAAAAGTTCCTACTGATAAGGTTGAAACTTTGACAGCCCATTGGTTTTTCCCTCTAGAGTAATAAAATGAAGACCACAAACAAGTCAGGTTTTTGCTCAGCAGACTTTATATCACTTTTAAAGTTCTGATTAATCTATTTTATATAAAACAAAAGTAAACGACATGGTGAATCCCAGGAAATCAAGTGAGGTTTATTACACCCTAGTGACAAGATCAACAGCCTATTAACAGGAGTACGATATCATATGTCCATCATGTGATCATGTCACTCCCACAGAAAGGACACATCTACACACACCTAACAAAACATTATTGTAAGGTGGTAACTAAGTGACCAATTGTGGCACATTCCTTGCACAATTACTTAACACAAACAATAAACAACCTGGAGCCCCTCCCCCTCCGTACTAATTACAACAAACTTTGCCTGAGGCTGCAAACGGGCTGGTTGACTGATCTTCCTCACTGTAGCTAGCTGTAGAAGAGGATTATGACATTACGTGTACGCTGCTATAGTACACACTTTACCGGAGGAGCCGCAGTGGAACTGCCTCCCGCTCCGTGTACTCTACTCCGTGTAGGGGAACTGTATAATGTCTGCTGTATTTTATCGGAAGAGTCTATCAACGACACGAGGGGTGGGGCACTGAGTTTCTTTGGCAGTCTAGATAATGATTGAGTTCTCTGCCTGTGATCGGTAGGAGGTGTAGCTATCGTATCGGAGACCTTCGCTCCCCCAAATCGCTTGCGCAAACTGTCGAACAATTTGTAGTTTTGCTCTGCAACAGAGCTTCGCTCCTTGTTAGCCATGATCACTACTCTATACGGTGAACTAGCTTAATCAGATGTAAACAATGACTTTAAACACTCGAGTGGCAAGGCTAGTGACGTCACGTGTGGTCAGCTAACATCCTAAGGGAATACATCTCAGTCACGTGATGTTTATATTACAATTACCATCTATAATTATGAAGTAGGTGATAGTATACTTATTGCATATTTGGATATAACATTTAATGATACAGAAATATAACACATTTTATTACTCTTCGTGAAATGTCATTCGCGATGGTCCGTGAGTTTTCATGTACCTCCTGTAACCATAGTAACCATGATAAATGTTGTGAATCTCAGAGGAGGTCAGTGATATGTCACATATGTAGTGTGTGTGTGTGTGTGTGTGCGCGCGTGCGCACATGCATGTATTCACTTAGTTACAAGCTAGGTGTTGTTAAGTAACTCTAAGGTAGAAAGTATGCTAGACCACATGACCAACCTCCTCCTCCTAGCTATAGTCTTAATACCTGTATTGTTTGTGTTTGGTACTCTCAGCCATTTTCTCTTTCATCTCTTCTTCTTGTTCTTTCTTGTATGCTGCAAGGTTGTCAGGTATCCATAACTCTCTGTTGATTAACTCATTTCTCTTTGCCTCTCCTATCAACTGTTGCCAAGTAACAATAATGCCATAAAGGATGCTCACCTCCCATTGGTTAAATGTTATCCCCACCCTCTTCCTGGTAAGGTATGCCTTCTCTTCATTGCCATAGGAACACTTCTGGATGTCAAACTTCCACACCCAGTGTATGTACCATCTTAAATAACACACACCATAGTACGGCCTGTGTGGGTGTGTCATATGGGATATGTGTTAGGTGTTATTAATTACCATAGCAACATCTGTACAGCCAGGACATCCCATAAATGGGGTTTACGGTATCCTCCCCTAAAGGGATATATGATGTAATAATGAGGGTATTCCCCCCTCACCCCAGCTTACATGATGTTAATATTCTGTTCAATTACACTTCTTAACACCTGCTCTTCCTCTTGTTTGATGTCGTCCTGTATGACATCATGTGGTGTCATGTAACATCACGACCACACCCACCCTGGTCATGCCGGACTTGCGTAGCTTCTTCTCATCAGGTAATTGTCCTGTCTCCTTGGCAATGGCTTTAGCCTGTCAGTGTACAGCATGTATTAGTGAAGCCCTATACACTACAGGCAACATACAGTAGTAACTCCACTAGTGTGCCCAACCCATAAAGGGTCTGGTATCAACTTAATACAATGCCAAAAGTTACAAGACGTATTACAGCATTCTTTATGAAAATCCCTACATTGGCATGTTGTTTTGTTCAATGCTAGGGATTTTTCCACTGAGCCATGCTGTAATACCATCATTCATCTATTGTTCACTACTTTTTATCACTTGGATCCCCACTTTATTAAATTAGTTTATTCAGTGTTTTTGTAATAGCATACAGTTATACACATGTGACTATTCTATTAGATACAGTTATACACATGTGACTATTCTATTAGATACAGTTATACACATGTGACTATTCTATTAGATACAGTTATACACATGTGACTATTCTATTAGATACAGTTATACACATGTGACTATTCTATTAGATACAGTTATACACATGTGACTATTCTATTAGATACAGTTATACACATGTGACTATTCTATTAGGGTGACTGCTGTATTAGAGTATCTCAATAAATTGGGTATGGTGATTGTGTTTGAGTAAATATATTGTTAAGAGGTGTGGTGTTCATTCTCGATCATATTAATCAACCAAGATCATTAATGGGTGTGGTCTCTAATCTATTGTGAAGCCACATGAGACTACCGGATGTCTGGTAGTCTCATGTGGCCACACCTCTATTTTAGCACCACGAAACAAGGTGTCCGTGCCTTTTACAGTAGCATAAGCACTGTGAATAATTTTTTGGTGTCTAAAATGTACTGCTCAAGGAAATTGTAAATTAACACCTGTTGATATGGTTTCGTTGCAAGAGGTGTGTGCCTTCTGCATCTTGTTGTTCCTTTTATGTTCTGGCTCATGTAACGAAACTATATCCACACACTCATCAAAATCCTAAAAGGCACACCCCATTGGTGAGTTTTTAAATTGTGGCTTAAAAGTGGTGATCATACAGTACGATAGTATTGTATAGTAGGGGTTGGTAAGAAATCATATGGTTTTTGTGGATTTTCGCACCTCAAAAACAGCCTTGCAATAAGTTTTACCCAAAAAAACAACCTGGAATGCATTAGTACTGTTATAATGATGCTGTACCTTGGGTAAACGAAGCGAAAGTTAAATGTTTCAATGTACAGTGAGTTATAAAAATTTTGAAATTCACCTACATTTCATCTGCCTGCCTACTGTAAGACCTGGTAGCGCTAGGTGTACAGCTCCAGAAATTTCAGACTGCCAAGGTAATGATGGCGGATTCACGAATCTGTTGTTCCAATTACGTTCTGTCCACTGCACCATGCTGTTTGCTTTCATCATTCATTTGCTTCTTTGTTCTTTTCGAAGGATAATTAATAGTTACGGCACTTAATAGTTGCGGTATGCGCCACAACCCAAACATGTGATTGTAACGAAGCGTGTGTGTAAGATGAGGGTGAACGGGTGTAGTACCCAAGGAGTTGTCTCTAGCATTTATTTACGCTGGGTAGTCGTTTATATAGTCTTAATCACCAGTTTAGCTTTTTGTGAGGTAGCTAGCTAATAATGTCCTTGAGGGGCGGATCCACATCAAAATCCAGACTTCTAGAAGCGAGGGTTCCACTCTTATAATGGTGGACTCTCCAGCGATAAAATCCTCAACATTTAGGCCATTAGAAATCCTTCAACAGTTGCTGTAATAGTTTTAAAAGACAATGCGATAATTACTTTAGAGGCACTTATTGCGTACAAAGGTTAAAGGTAGCTGCTTCAAGTGATATTTATACTATGTGGAAAACAAAAAGAGTATAATATAGCTAGCTAGCTAGACAAAAAAAAGTAAACAAACTAGCTATTTAAAAAATTAAAAGGAAGTGGGGGTTGATATAATAGTATTTAAAAAAGTAGTTAATTTAAAGGGATCTATGTAATGAAAAGTAGTGAAACAAGAGATGAATGATGGTATTACAGTATAGCTCGATGGAAAGTCCCTACTTTGGCAAATAAGCTTGCCAAAGTAGTGACTTTCCCATCGAGCTATGCTGTAATACCATCATTCATCTCTTGTTTCACTACTTATTATTGCATAGATCCCTACTGCATTTTTAAATTAACAATTTAAAAAAATACTATTATAAACCAAACCCACTTCCTTTTAAAAATTTTAATTTTTTAAATAGCTAGTTATAATTAACACTTTACAGTGACCAGCACTGAAGGTCTGACAGCAACATGTGCTGCAGCCTTAGGATTACCTAATTTCAAGGACTTAGACTTAATGACTTAAGCTGCTTTGTTTGGCCTCCAGCCTTGCGACTGTGGTCAGGCAGGCTGGCAGGAAATTCAATTTTTTTTTAAAATTTGTATATCCAGCTGTCTGTAAGCGTTTCTTGTTATTAATACTGTATTTGATGTTAGATGGACTAATATTATTCTGTAAGGAGATTAAGATGATTCTAGGATGATTCTTAAAGGCAGTATTTTAGGTGGTGTGCATCATTTTTGGGGGAATCCCTACTTACATGGTACTACTGTACTGTTTGATATATAAGTTTAAGAAAAAAATAGGAATTTTAAGTTCGATTAGGGATCGTAGAAAAAAAAAGTAGGGAAACAAGGGAGGTCGCTTGCAGATATACCAGTGAACATTTAATCACTAATCCAGTCTATACCCAAGACCAAAACTGAATTAGGGATTAAATGTCCACTAGTATATCTGCAGGTGTAGGCGACCTCCCTTACTTTTTTTTCCATGATTCCTAATCAAAAATAAAATTCCTAATTTTTTGTTAAACTTGTTTGTTTACTTTTTTTTGTAACATTATTATGACTGGTGAACCCATGCGTACCACATCAAAGGAAAGGATGGCACCAGAATTAATGTTTTTGACTGAACGTATGCCCCAGCTTAGTCTTGTCCCCAAGACCCTTCCTCAAGTGCGCTTATCGATTTTAGATTATAAGTGCATCGGAAAGGTCTGAAATTGATAAGCGCACTTGAGGAAGGGTCTGGGGGACAAAACTAAGTGGCCATTACGGTTCGCTTTCAACTCTGATCAGCCCATTACACAGCGCTACAAACGAAAAACAGTAGAAGAAGTGCCTCTGCAATCAATCCAGTCACCACGAAAGTATGACGATTTGCACACTCCAACTATCTGCCTCGACTACGCTTCGCTTTCAGCTATGTTCAGCCAGCGTTACAAAGAAAGAACACTGTTAGAATTGCCTCTGCAATTAATCCAGTCACCACGGAAAATACGGATGATTCTCATTTATAAATGTACTGCAGGGAAGCCATGCATCGTGCTACCTTCAATCAACTTGGGCTGTCAGCAAAAAGAAATGGGAGAACAAAGGTAAGTCCATAATGCGATCATTGTAATACTACAGTATGTCAAAAGGCACATCTTGGGATGAAACATCGAACAGTGAAAAAATCAAGCCCATAGCCTTAGCCGTTATCGAGTTACGCTTGTCTGAAGGCATCAGGCAGGCAGGCAGTTAGTCAGTAGAAAACTCCATTGTATAATTAAAATTTAAAAGAATTGTAACAATCTATTGGAAGCCTTTAGGATCATACTGAAGGCACTTTTGGGCTTGGTCATACCTAACCAATACTGCCAAGGTACCAGGATAGTATTGTGAAGCTGGTTTTGGGGTGATTTTTTTTTGGCCAGAAAAACCCAAATCTCCAAGATCCCTAATATACAGTACTACCATACTGTATGATGCTACCTCTATTTCTGACTGACTGCTCTATTAGAGTATTTCAACTTTTAATGAAGTTTCAGCGAGGACTCATGCATACAATCATGGCAACACAGGGCCAGTTATAAAAAAAATTGCTAACTATTTTTAACTGTAAAGTAGAGCAGTGCTTTTATCTAATGTAAATAAAACTACCTCAAACTATTGCTTTGATGGTCTTTGCAAAAAAAAAATTGAAGCAATAACATTGCTAAAGTGATAAAGGTGCTTATATGTTCATGACAAATGAATTCTATGAATGCTAAAAGTATATTTGCACATGCTCAAATTCAGCAGTTGAGGTTTTATTAGTCACAAGTACCTTATAAGGTGATCTACTACCATCTCAGCTCAATGATGTGACACCAGTGAAGCCATAGTACAGCAACTTATAAGGTTATTAGAAAAACAAACACTTAAATATTGCTAGCCTAGCTAGTCTAACAAGGTCAAACACAACAATTGATGGGAACACAACTACCAGTACAACAGTACTGGACTGTGATTTATTGTATATAACTGTATAGCCTAGAGAGGTTGAGCAATAAAACAAGTTGATGTTGTGCTATTTCTAAAAACCAGGTGCCATACAGCTAGCTAACTCATCAATTAACCAACTATGTATTATTATTTTGTGCAATAATGCATATATTTTATTGTAATTCTCAGATTTCATAATTCATGAAATTTTCGTAATTCTTCAATTACATTGCTATGTTTGACTATTGTGTTTTTCCCACAAATTCTCTCAACAAAGCTGCTCTTCATTTTTGTTCGCGTACGTAGGGGATACGCCCCCTTTCCAACTCGAAAGGATAGGCTATTCCTGATAGGGTCATTCCATACCAAATCAACCCAAAAAAAATCCCGACCCCTTCGGATTTTCATGAAATTTGGCATAGGCATGGACTCTACTAAGAAACTTTCTCACACCAAATTTGGCCAATTCTGTTGATCTCCATTTAAGATATGACCACTCAAAGTTTATTAGAAAATATTACAGCAGCTTACACAGGTTTAATAAAATGGCCATAACTTTGTCAGTGATTGCCACAGCACCTTTCTGTTTAGATGTTTGGAATGCTTATTAAATTCTCTTTCAAGTGATATATAATTCATTATAATTACTCAAAGGAAAAGGTCAAACCACAAAAATGTGACTTTTTCCTTTGATCTTAGTTTTTTCAAAAACAGATATTTTAATTGCTTTTATTTGTTGTTCAAATATTCTTCTAATAGCCTTCTTTCATGCCGGTAAGTTTGAAGTTGGGATGGCAAGTAGACCATGAGTTATGGCTACATACGTAATTCTTATTGATGTTTACATGCTACAGGGGGTATAACTATGAACACTACTATAACAATACAAACTTTTAAATTCAATTATAGTATGGAATCTCATCAGAATGTGGTCAAGTTGTAATACACATACAGCTGGAGGCATAGTACACAGGTATAATCACGAGATTAAACAGAAGTATTAATACTCTCCATTGCTGAAGACACACCAATATACCCATGTTATGTATATTAATGCAGTTATGATAACTGGTGGAAATACCGTCAAAAGTCCATGATAGAGATTTTGTACCATATATTGGGAAGGTTTAGTGCTTATGTTTGGTGAAGATAATAGTTTGACAAAACTGTGAAACTTCACAAGGGTGGTATATTAACCAAATTTTCCAAACAATTTCTCCGCTAAACTTTTCTGTTAATATTCTAGATCTGTATAGCGACATATACTTCATAAAGTCACAAGGAAAACTCCAGATGGGGAACAACACAGACATTAGCATAATAGCATTGCTTTGTCATCAGAGATACTATAGCAATTTAGGTGGTAGAGTACAGACTGTCTGTGAGATCAAGACCTCTATATATTACTCTGTATATCGGCATGAATTATCAAAAATGTATTGCACCAGTAACATGGAAAACTTCACAATATTTATGTACATCAAAGCATTGTTGCATATTTCAAAACCAAAAAAAATATATTTGTAAAAGAATATTTTCATTGTCTGAAACTTTTGAGTATCAGTGGGTTACATTCATTGCTGGACATACATGCAGTAGTTCACCATCAGACACTGTACTTTGAGTAATCCTTATTGACTGTACAACACCGACAGTGGTACCATATATGTCCAGCAATGAATGGAATCCATGCACTGATATGTGACCAGATCTGCGAAAGCAGGACATAATCGCATATTTTTCGAATTCCTGTTTATTAAATAGTAGTGGCAACCGTGCAAAGTGCACGTGGTACTAAGACAATTGTTATATCCTATTGTGTGAACACACTTAAATTTGAACATTATACTAATGATCAAGGAGTAATCACATCATCACATACCAACAAAGACATGATTACGCATGGCTACTGATGTGCATACATAATTTCCTCAATTGTGTGTAATGTTGGTGGCCTTGTGCACTGGAATTTCTGCACATCTGTACAGTACTCATGCAGAACACAGTTCTCATGAAAGTGGTGTATCAAGATGTGTCCCATTACAACCATGCACATACATGAAATAGATTAGTTTTGAGTGGCAGGGATGTACTCAACTTCATTTTGACGATGATGCTGCATGAACCAACATAAAGTGTCTGAGTGTGGTATGAGGATCAGTTTATCAATAGTTGGTGCATCACCACAATGAGCTATATTCTAATTCAACTTGCATTTGTCACATTCATTTTGTATATTTATGTAGTCAATTTGAGTAATTGTAGTTTTATTTCTACATCCTAGTCATGGTATTGTAATGTTTACTTATCGCATGACCAAGTGTGTATGCAGTACAGTATTGAGTATGGGTATTCAAGTTTATCAGCTGTACTGAGCAAGGTCAACACAACCATGTGGATTTGGATAGAGAAGAGTTGTATTTTGTTTAGAGATGGACCGATACCACTTTTTACCGATATTTCCAATACCAGTATTTGTACTGAAATTATTTGCCGATACCGATACTATACATTGAAGCCTAAACAAGTTTATTATAGAAATTTCATTGTTGTGATACATAGTTAGCTATTAAAATATCACAGTAATTGATTGATCTCAGTTCAATCAAGTTTTAAAATATTCATCGTATAACAGCTAAACATGATAAACATCATTGTGGATTACTAATTTCTTGATTTGAGGTAGTTTTCTTGTAAGCTTATTGATAAGGCTATTAATTGCGTGGGCGATCGATAATTGTACAATGTTGTTACAGCTTTTCAACCAAACCTTTTCATGAAAGGCAAGCCAAGTAGTCATAAACTTATTTCTTGAGGAACAACTGCATTACCATTTAATTACAAAGGATTCACGTGCTCTAATATATTAGAATACACACGGAGCAGTTGCAGCAATACTTGGAAAAGAGTAACAAAGGTTTTGTTTCGCTACTTTGTTAGCTCAACTAAGTTACTGATTAGCTCAACTAAGTTATTAGCTACTGGAAACTTAGCTAGAGATGGTTTAATAAAAGTGGTGAGTGTCTACTGTGGTATCTGTACTTTGTATTACCGATACCGATCCGATACTGCTGGTATCGGCATCGATACCCATACTGGTATCGGTCCACCTTTAATTTTGTTGCTTTCTGAATCAAGGTGCATTATCAAGATGAATCCTTCATACGAAGAGTGGTCACTCTAGAGAGGTTGAAAATTGATTGTTGGTAGAGAGGTTGTGTGTGTTCTATTAGGGTAGTTCAACGGAGATAAAGTAATAGAGCTTCTAGAAGTTTCAGCTGTCCCTGTGGAGTTACCAAGGAGTGAAAACGTGTCTTGTGTCTCCCTGCACATTGAAGACTGCAACAGGAACTTCATGATATTGTCCACGATTCTTAGCCTGGTAAGGTAGATGTATGTTTTATTAGAGTAGTTGAACGTAATCTTCTGTTCTTCCTCTCTCCTGATGGTGAATCTTCCTTGTGTAGTCTGTTAGGTAGCCTGATTGGAGTGATCATAGCTCTTTAAATTGCCACACCCACTACGACTGTTTCCTTCTCCCTTGCAGTGGTATTGCTGGTAATCCTCCGTTTTAGGTCTGTAGTAGTCCCTGACCTGCTTGTATTCGTGTCGTAGTAGCTAATACTTCATCTGGCGCACAGTGGTGTGACGTCTATCCCTGTAGTGGACAGAACAGCAGGGTGCAGAGTGTGTATTCCTGGTGAATCTTCCTTATGTAGCCTGTCAAGTAGCCTGATCATCGCTCGTAGACTTGCCACACCCACTACAAAACTCTCCTTTTATACTGGTGGGTGTGATAAAAAAAACTAAAAAAAAAATTTCTGGATGATAGCGTACACACCAGATCACATGATCAAATTCCCTGATGCGATTGATTAAATCACAAAAAAAGTGATTGATCCTATTTCATTGCAAGCTTTTCTATATGACGTCATCTGATTTCTATTGGCAACGTGTGTATACCGGAACGCCGTATACGCGTATCGTAAACTTATAATGACCATTGACAGTGATATGTATCTCGCAACCAAGGTTAGCACGTAATGACAGACACGAAAACCACCTTATGACACACTGATTTGGACGGGTAGTTGGTCTAGCGAGTTTGAAGTTAATCGGGGGAAAAACCAGGGAGGAGTTTTTGTTTAAAAATTTTATGGTCTCAATTTTCCGTTTCTCATTCTGTCATCCACAGGGGGAGAGAAACGTCTGGTGTAAGCTTGGATGGGGAAAGCTGGTAACACGATAAGGGTCTCCAGAAAGTTTTGGACACATTCGTGTCTTCCTCGGGTAGCTACGGTGGTTTAAAGGATATTTCCCATAGTTCAACGAATCGCCACCAATCCCAGATCAAAAGATTCGCCTCAAATTTTAGATTTGAATGGTACCGATCCGATTGGAATCCGACCAAGAACAACGGGGCAATGCCGGAAAAGAGTTAGAGAATTATTATAATTATAGATATATAGTCTACTTAGCCAAATGTACCCACTGGCAAAGTTTCAGCTTCATATGCTAATAACTCTGGGAGTTACAGCCCTACAAAGTAGCAACAACAGAAAATAGATTTGTACAGCTAGTATATGAACAGGGGAATCAATTACTGGGTAAGTTTTTCCTATACTCACTCTTCTTCACTGCATATAAAGGCGAAATTTGTGAAGAAAAATCGATTGCGTATGATCGCTTCGATGTGATGTAAACAAATGCTCATAACTTCCGTATCCTTGGGTCTACTGCAACGAAACAAAAGATTTTCCAACTCCTCTTGAGCAGGATATCCAAGGTTTTATTGTTAGTCTCTTCCGTCACTAAGAAAGAGGCGTTCAAAAAATTTATGGAATTTTTCAATAATACGCAAGTCACTCATTGTATTCAATGCTTTATACTGTAAATTTAGGTTTGTGCGATTATGTCCTGTTTTCGCAGATCCGGTCACATATACTAGAATACTTAACTATATTTTCAACAATTCCTACCACTTCACACACTTTGTGTTGCTTTTCATGGACTAACGAACGAAATTTAGACCACTTAGCTTAGAATATCATATTTTTAAAATTGATAAAATTTTAGCCTGCGTAGATTAAGCAGTATATGTATACAATATACACCCAATCAAATAAGCTATGCTAAGTAACTTTTGTATGTACAGTAATAATAATATATATATATATATTTAGTGAAAAGAAGTTGGATCCCTATGCAAGTATGTAGTAGTTGATGCGTATTTAGCTTTTCACATAATTGCTTGCATAACTTATTCTAAAGCGGTAATCAAAAACGCCATGTAATTTTTTTTGCTATACCATAGGCAAACACTAAATGTTGTAAGTGTACTATATCTTAAACTGTCACTGACTTTATGCATTTTTCATGAAAAATCAGGAGTTATAGGTCAGTAATTTACACCTCATATTCAACTTGCAATAATTCAAGAAAATTGGTTTACATTATCAGTGTCCAATTGTGTATAATTACTCCAAATTTCACGGCCATAGCACATTCTATTACTGAGTTACAAAATTTAAAAAAAAAAAAAAACATTACCAGATTTTGGAACAGTGCACTATTCCCTCCTGGAGTTTCTTTTGCACTGGAACTTCTTGTGATTTTATGAAATGTAGTTGTTATATCAAACAACTTTGCATACAGATCTTACAAAACAAATTGTACATGTCAAAGACGCTATACGGAATAGCAAAGAAGTTTGGCAGGGGAGTTGTTTGGCAAAGTAATGAAAACTTAAACCCTTTTCCTTACCAAACTTACAGTACCATAAGATTATTTACCACCAAATCTTCCCAATATAATTATGGTATACAATCTCTATTATGGACTTTTGATGATATTTGCACCAGTTATCATACAGTGAAACCTCTATAATCCGACGCTGATTGGGATAATGTGTCAGATTAGCAAGGATGTGGGATTATTGAGGTAGTATCACATAGAAAGTGTTTTTGGCATACAAAACAATGTCAGATTATGGAAGTATTCTGGATTAGAGAGGTGTTGGATTAGAGAGGTTTCAGTGTAACTGCATTAATATACATAACATGGGTATATTGGTGTGTCTTCAGCAATGGAGAGTATTAATACTTCTGATTAATCTCGTGATTATACCTGTGTACTATGCCTCCAGCTGTATGTGTATTACAACTTGACCACATTCTGACGAGATTCCATACTATAATTGAATTTAAAAGTTTGTATTGTTATAGGAGTGTTCATAGTTGTAGCATGTAAACATCAATAAGAATTACGTATGTAGCCATAACTCATGGTCTACTTGCCATCCCAACTTCAAACTTACCGGCATGAAAGAAGGCTATTAGAAGAATATTTGAATAAAAGTAATTAAAATATCCGTTTAAAAAAAAAAAAAGATCAAAGGAAAGTCACATTTTTGTGGTTTGACCTTTCCTTTGAGTAATTATAATGAATTATATATCACTTGAAAGAGAATTTAATAAGCATTCCAAACATCTAAACAGAAAGGTGCTGTGGCAATCACCGACAAACATTTAATTTAAACCTGTGTAAGCTGCTGTAATATTTTCTAATAAACTTTGAGCGGTCATATCTTAAAGGGAGATTAACAGAATGGGCCAAATTTTGGTGTGATAAAGTTTCTTAGTAGAGTCCATGTCTATGCCAAATTTCATGAAAATCCGAAGGGGTTGGGATTTTTTTTGGTTGATTTGGTATGGAATGACCTGATAGTCTACAAGGCCTGCACTGTTGTTTTTCAGTTGTTAAACGCTTGTAAACCCCAAAGGGAAGGTAATTCACAAAGTCTGAGGAGAGTCGCCACACCTGTATTTCAGACCGTCAAAAAGAAACCACCTCATAGCAAAGTTTACCTGTGCGGAAGTTTAATACAGACTTCATTTCGCTTTTACTTCTGATGTAAAAGCTGCTTTTCCCATTAACAATTTTGCTTACCTGGGTGCGTACGGACAAACAGAGATAGATAGGCACACACACGCACTTTCACGAAAAAAATTTCAGTAAACCAGGCGTGTGCCCACAGCCAGCCAAGCACCTAGTTTAAAATTTTCCCCTTCAAAATATTTAGGGTGTCTACACACTGACACAACTAGCTAGTCCTAATATGGTAATATTATAGGGTCGGTACATAGTGTGTACAGCGACAAACAGGTAATTACAAGTAGTAGAGTATTTCTTAGAAATAAGGTGCCGGGCATGGATGCTGTGAATGTTTTTGTTGATGAGTGAGAAAAGTAGCCTTCCCACCACTGGTCACCGGTCCATCAGGATATAATTTTTTGTCACATAGACTAATCCCACTAGCTCACCTTAGTACGATATCTAGCTTGTTGTAGAGCATACGAGATTGCTGAGTGATAGGATTGGTACCAGCTGATGTACTGTATGTGTGTAATATAACATCATCATCACCATGACAATTACAACACACACCTGTATGATTGATACAATGCCAATGACGGTAGCTATGACAACTCGGACGTCCACCTGAGGGGCCATACGACGTCGATAGAACTGATAATAATGGTAGTAGTATTCCTCTATTGGGTAGATCACATGATCTCATGGTGATGATCACATGACCTCACCAGGGTGATCCAACATGTAATCATAATCAGCTCTCTCACCATCATCCTTCAGGGTCTGTACGAGTAACCATGGTAACAATATTACCAATTAGTGTAGTTACTATACTCTAACATAACACAGGTTATAGTATTTGAGGAAGAATTTTATATGGCTTTCACCTAAACGTTGTATCTTCAAAAGTGGAGCAGTGTACAATACATTGTACAAGATAACTCAATTCCAAATCACACAAAGTAGACGAGCTCTCACTATTTCTACTCATAGTGGAATATGAATTAAAATTTTGTAGGAGAATTTCACTAAAATAGATTAGCAGAAGATTTCAAGGTCAAAATGTGCATATGAAGAATAGTTAACAATCACAACACTGTCACACACACACACACTACACACACACACACACACACACACACACTACACACACACTACACACACACACACACACACACACACACGCACACTACACACACGCACTACACACACACACACACACACACACACACACACACACACACACACACTACACACACACACACACACACACACACACACACACACTACACACACACACTACACACACACACTACACACACACACTACACACACACACACTACACACACACACTACACACACACACTACACACACACACTACACACACACACACACTACACACACACATACACACACACAAACACACACGCACACACACACACACACACTACACACACACACACACACACACACACACACACACACACACACACACACACATACACACACACACACACACAGAGTTCACATCCAGCGGGTGAGTTAATCACTACAAGACAAGCAATCAGATTTTAAAGTAATTCATTTAAACCAGTAATTATTACACTCAACACAATTACTCCACACAGAACAACATGATAATGATTTGGTGACACTGGTCAGCTGATCAGTTTACCCAGTTAATGGAATAACTGTACAATACCACCATAAACGTGAACACCAACTCTTTGTACCACACAAACCTTGACTGATAATGACACAGTTGGTGAAGTACAATCTCCAGTGAGTGTGAACTTGAACTTTTGTTATTGATTTTGTAACGTATTGATTTTTCTTGTAATCATAATTATATGTACCAATTATTTTTTTCCTTTGGACTTCTGTATGTATGAACTATTGAGTGTGTGATTAACAGTGTAATCAAAATAATTTCAACATATATCACGACACTTTAACTCTTGTGTATTTTACAAACCGGAGAAGTCATTTGTGATCCGTCTAATTACTCCTCTGGCAACTGAAATTTTTTTTAAACTTACATACCTCACAAAGTCGACAAATAGGAAGGCCATTTTGAAACGTTGATATAATGATTCTACCAAGTTATAGCAAAGTTAATAATTATGTTAAACTAAAAAAAATTGGTCAGCAAATGTTGAAATTGATTGGTCTGTTATTTGGTTAGCATTTTAACTTACAATGTTGTATCTCATATTCCACTATCGGTTACTGTAGGGAGAAAATTTTCAGATGTCAAGGTTTTGGGAGTTAACAACAATTTTATCCTTGAAATATTTAGACCTTCGTATATATATATATATAGTCTAACATATTTTGGAATTGGTTGCAAATCTACTAAAAATTTAACATTGCTCAAGCTCGTAAACTTACTACTTGAAATATTTATGCTATATGGTTACTATGGTATTGAATGTACAACACTAATCTTCAGACACACCCACAGACACACCCACCTCATATGCAGTAGCAATTTCCCGGAACTTCTCCTCAGCATCATCAGCCTATTTGTGGGGTACACAATTCAAACACATCATGACCAGGGTTGGGGTAGTTACTTCAAAAAAGTTACTAGTTACTTTATCCCATTAAACTTAGTTTATAGTTACTAGTGTGTTTGTTTGTAACATGTTTGTAAGTATGATATCCCTTACTGATCACAACTATATGATATCCCTTACTGATCACAACTATATGATAAACACATATCATGTACTTTCTCTAATAATAGTAAAGTGCCCATGTCAGCTATCTGCTACATAACATGAGTACAGTACAGAATGTGTCTACTAATTTTTGTACGGTGCAAAAATTACAGACCATTTTGGTCAAGTAGTTGTTATGTAACTACTTTTTTTTGGAGTTACTCCTAGTTACAAGTTAAATAAGTATGTAACTGGTTATTTTACTAGTTACTTTAAAAGTAGTACATTAAATCACTTAGTTACAAAGTAACTATGACAAGAAGACACTACCTTGTAGCGATCAGGGTGATACTTGATGGCTAACTTGCGGTATGCTTTAGATATCTCTGACTAGCGACTGAATATAATAGAATACAGTTGGAACAGTACTCACCTTTTCACTGTCCCTGGTAACTCCCAACACTAGAGGGGTCACATGATCATGACATAATATCACATGATCACAACTAAACCACTATTTACTATCTCACTGGTAATGTATAGGTGTAGCAAATGTGGCCCTCCGCTTGATAAGATCGAGATACTCTAATAGAACAGTCATGTACTCAAATAAAACATTTAATTGTAAGTACATTTCATCATGGTTTCACCTCCCTAGAAAGAGCACACTTCAGATGCTGACTGCTTGCACATTACGGACAAACTCCATCAACCAGTTATCACCACTCTTAGCCTTCTCACTTTAAGTGTAGTTGCTACACCTTGTCAATTAGTGACGAATGAGAAGACAAGGTACTGTATGACAGACGGATAGAAAAGTTGACAAATTATTGACATCATCTTCACTCCCTGCTGCATTGTATGACAAGAAATTTTGACACAACGGTGTTATTCTAATAGAGCAGTCACTACAGGCCAATATTGACACAACGGTGTTATTCTAATAGAGCAGTCACTACAGGCCAATGGTGCAGTGACCGTTCTATTAGAGTATTCTTTGAAACTCGGCAATTCTTATCATCCAACAGCTGGCTCTATGTCATTAGGGGCTGGGGTATGATGTGTACACTTTTGACCAAATATGTAAAATTTGAAGACAACATAATAATACTAAACTCGTAGTCGTCTCCCACCAATCCATGATTGTGTTACACCTGTTTAACAATCTATGCACATGTTACACTTAGTTGTGAGAAGGGGACAAGTTCACTTGTAGCATCAATTTTGACAAATCAAATGTTTACAAAATGAAATCATAGATCTAAACATATACTCTTATTGGGGCTTACGGACATTTGGTGAATTAAAATTGAATTTAACTCGTCAAATTTGTCAACTTCTACCAGAGGAGCTGATCACACAAAGTTGTCTCCTCAGTGGAACAAGTATGGCTGGTTTGCAAATCAATCCAGTTAAGCTACTTGAATAGCAGTCTACAACTACTAGGCAGAGAGGCATCATGAACAACAATTATTTATGAATTATACGATTACAGTTTGTGTGTGGTGACCATGTCTACATTGCAAAAGAACTGGAATGCTTATGATAATAATTTTCAAATTACACATTCACATGAAATTTACTGAATCAAGTATGTCCCACAGTCACATATAGCAGCATCACAATGCTCCATCGGTAACAGCAGATTGTGTGGGGCCATGGCTGGTTGGAGTGTGCCTTATGGATAAATCATAGCACCAAAAAGGTTAGAAATTAATTTTGTGGTATTAAAATTTATGGATCATAAAGTCTAATGGAATCATTTTTGTTGTTCACAAATTCCTAAATATGGGGCTGTAATGAAAGGGTGGTTCTACTTTGACACAGTAGATGATGGGGGGTGGGAGGATACACAGACAATACCTTAGTATTTCAACTTTCCCAACTGGTCTCACATTGAGTGTACACACCAATGCTGTAGGCTTTATTGTGTGTGTGTGTGTTGTGTGTGTGCTTTGCTTTGACTCTCCAAAGTAACTTGATCAATTGTTAGTACAACTGTAAGGAAAAATATTATAGGAAACAAGGAAGATCATCTGTACCTGCTGCAGCCATACTAGTGGAGATTTAATCCCTACTTTAGTCATATAACATAGCTACAGGTATAGATAACCTCCCTTGTTTTGTTGCTGTTATTCCTCTACTCAAACATAAAGTTTTTCCCTTACACTTGTTACACTTCTTTTATAACATAATTTATGACTCACACACCATGGATGATGCCAGTCAGGGATAAAGTGCCCCTCCCTAAACTCTCAATTACTGAAAAGTGTTGTTGTCATTCTCTTCGTTTTCAGGTGTGTTCTATGTTTGTAATGAGACAGTACAAGAAGCACCTCTGTAATCAATCCTGTCACTGTGTAATCAATCCTGTCACTATGTAATCAATCCTGTCACTATGTAATCAATCCTGTTACTATGGAAATTACAGACGATTCTCATGACAACCAGCTGCACTGAAGCCATCATGTGTTACCACAAATCAACACCTTTGTAGTAGCGGAGGAAGAAATGGGATACAAAGGAGGGAAAAGGTAAGTCCATGATGCATACATTGTACTAGCTGTTGTGGCTGGTGAAAAGGGACGTAAGCAATGTTGAACAGGACAAGTAAGCCTGTAGCATTAACCATAGTCGAGTTATGCTTTGCTGAATTCGTTTGTCAGTTAGTATAAATTCATTAAGCTTGTTGGAAAAGTATGGGGTCACTCTGAAGGCATGTTTGGGCTTGGTTATGCCTAACCAAGTTCTAACGAAAGAAAAGTAATAGTTGGTTAGACAAGAAAGCCCAGACCTCCATGATCCCTGCACTGTATGATCACAATATAACTACTCAATACCACTACCACGGGACACCACTTCAAGTTTATCATTCAACGATTGGAACAGTTTTAACTGCACGTGTAACAGTTTCAGTAGGGAAATCAGTATAAAATACTTATCAGATACATTGTGTGCCATGTTACAACATGAACATTCTTTACCATGTTGCAACTTCATTAGAATACAGCTAGAAACACCAGACCCTTTAGAAGCCTATCCAACATGTTACTTGTCCTTACATTAAGCCTATTATAGTCAACAGGGTTTTACTGATCTGGTATAGAGGCTGTGCCCTTCCTGGTAACATTAATAAGTCATTTTATTGCAAGCTTCAATTTCTATATTTAGGTAATGCCAAACAAAACCTGTATGGTGCAGAGCAATAACAACAACTTGCAAAGGCTTCTGTATTCCAGTCTATTTATGCTTAGACTTTACATGATCATTTCCCTACATTTCATTGGTAAGTGTGCTGCTGACAAGGTAGAGAACATGATACTATCAAATGGACAAGTCATGCAATATGATATGGTTACTATGGTAACAGTGTTTTACAGTCACCTAATCTGATTACGTTACCAGTATTGTGACGTCAGTAATATAATATTTCTCACGCGCTAAACATACTCACCATCATAACAGTTCTTCTCGCCACAGTACAAGTTAGGTACCAGTCCCGCTACACCGTATAATTGCAATAAACCGACTATCGTCACTATCCGCCATAGCGCCATGTTGTATTGTCCACATGTAGCGCGTTACGAAACAATTACTGTGCCAAATAGTTGGAGTATTATTTCAATAATGAGAGGAATAAATTACTTGTGGTAATAATCACACGTCTGGGAGAATGGCGATGAAAAAACTTGAGAAATTCTTCCCCGGTAGACAGGAGGACTCTAAAAACACTTCTCCCTTCGTCTCGCCCGAATACGATAATGGTGAGCGCGACTCACCAGAGTTTACACGCAAACCTCGTTTTAACGAGTCAGCAGACGCAGGTGGTGGCGGAGCCACTAAGAAGACTGTAGTTGTAATAGAAGATGATAAACAACGGAAGACAACGGGCAAGAAGAAGGGAAACACTGGCCCCGTATCGGTAATGACCACGGACTAATATGTCTTGTAGCCACCTGTATATCACGTGTAGGATGTTAAGAGAAAGATAACGAAAGCCAAGGAGGACAAATCTGCTGTACTGGACCTCAGTAGGATGGATGTAAGTGTTGTCACGTGATCCCATGATAGGGGAGTGGGTAGTAGGTGATTATATGCCTTACACCTTTAAAATGTGGTGTGTGTAGGTATGTGTGGAATAGTGAGTAATGTGTGTGTGTGTGTGCATGTCACATGGTGCGTCTTAGCTGACATGAAGGGTACTGAATGTATATATTGTGGAGTGTGTGGATTACATGGTCATTATCCCTACCTCATATCATTAATATTGTGGTGTATAGTGGAATGTGTGGAATTGTCAGTATCTCAGTGTTGTGTGTAGCTGTATGTTGCTATAGTACACTCCATCTGTGTGTGTGTATGTTGCTGTAATGCATTCTTTGTCACTCCGTATACATCTCAGTATCATTCATTATTTTGCACAATCCTTTAAACACTAATACCGTACAGTGGGGTAATATGTGTGAAGTCTAAATTTCTGCAAATCTGTATATTGTTGCAAATAAAAAATTGCCAGAAGCCGATTTTTATTTTTGTGAGTGTACCAAAACAATTCTTGAGCCTAATCACAATGGCATAGTGCTCAAAGAGATGTGGAAAATTATGGAGGAAACGTTCATGTCTTACCACTTTAGCACTTGCAGAAATTTATGCTGTAGGTTGTTTTAGCTGCTTTGCAGAAATTTGTAGTTTGCACGTATTACCTGCAGTATGATCATACAAAAATTATCTTAGTAGAATACAAGGAGTCCGATAACTAGTGATATTTGTATTTAGTGAAGGATGAAGATGTTTTAGCTGTGCTGGTGTAATAAATATGGCTAGTATCTCTGTTTCCCGCTAAAGTGAAGATTGACCTTATTTGGTTAGGGCTACACTTGAACCTGTTAAATGTGGACACTTGAGGGCACCTACACTTATAGAAGAGAGTTAATATTTCAACCAACCAGATGATTAGTAGTGACAGCAAAGGTGTCAACAACAGACATGTATGGTTTGGCTCGGCTCAATCACAAGTTTGAAAAAGAACTGTAATGAACACTGCCCTTTTATGGCTTCCACATAGAAAATGTATGGTGAAAATTTTAATTGGTCATAAATATTGTCTCAGACATTTGAATGAAAGGATTTTGAAATATTTTTAGCGGGTCAAAGTATAGCCAAATTTCAAGATTGTGTGTAATTGCATCCGTGAGTTATTAAATGTTTTTGAGGATTCAGATCAACGTGAACGTACTATAGTTAAGGTCCCAAAGCATCTCATAGCACATAGGAAACCTTGACTCCTGGTGGGGAGCCATTCAAAACATTTGGCACATAATACACAACGTCACTTGGAGAAAATGAAGTTATGTTTCACTTGCCAACACAAAATAATATTTTCTAATGCCCCCACGCAGGGAAACCCAGCTAGTGCAGAAGTCTAATGTAGTCCCACAGATCAGTTGATATTATCAGTTGGGTTGTATTAGTGTGTCAAAATGGTTGTGTAATATACAATACGTGTTTTCAGTAATTGTGCATTAATGAGGAATGGTAGTTTGAAAATGTGGTACTTGGCAAGGGATCTTTGTTAGCTAATCTTTGTCATGTTATTTAGTCAAGTAGTTACCAGTTATCATAAGGATCTGATGTTGCTCTGTAGTAGAAACAGGCATGTTGTCATACCTTCAGAGATCTGTTTGCCAGTGTGTCCAGTGCCATAACTAACACTTTTATTTCACAAATATCATAACAGGCTAAATGCAGCAACTGTTAAACAGGAACTCACACAATTACTGAAATATCCAGTGTTAGTTTACACAATCATTTTCCACATGCTGGTATGCTCTTCATTTACTCTTGGCTGGTTGTGGCTGGTTATGATGGTATGGCTGATTGTGATAACTTGTTGGTAAAGCAACCAGTAGTGTTGAACCTAGCAACTAGACTGAACACTCATTGACAAGTAGTGCGTGGTCACAGGGAAGGATGGGGATTATACTAAGTGTGATTTTAAGAATTTATAAGCATGATTGACCTCCTCAACTATGCCAACCTATGGTTACCTTACTATCTCTGACCGGATCCAAGCACAGGCCTAAATTGTACAATATAAAGCATTGATCACAATGGGTAAAATGCTTGTTTATTAAAAAAAGAATCTTATTTTTTAAGAGGGAGTGTATAAACAGTGAAGTGGACTACTGGAATGGTAGAATGGGATTTTTTAAAAGTTCGATATCATTTTTTTACATCCAAATAGTACAGCTCCTCCCCTTAAATAAACAAATAAATAGGATTCCCCTTGAATTCAGCTCTTTTAGCATGTTTTTCCTCACCACAACACTTGTATGACTTATAACTCAATACTTTATTACTTGTCTGAAACTAACTGTCTTGATGAAGGTTCAGTTGTGCAATGTGGCAATGCCACAATGAACTTTGGCTTAAATTTTGTTTTCTGACATAATTGTGGAAAAGGCTCATTGTAAACGTTTACAAGATAGTCCAGTTTCACTTTACCCAAAGATTTTCGCTTAGGCTCCTAGGTTAGTGGTAAACACCTCGTACAGGCTCTGCCTTCTGTGTTCGCCCTCCAGTGCCTAACTGGTAAAGTTGATAATGATGAATACTTTGTTATACATTGAATGTACTTTTACAATGCATACATGTAATCAGCTAGCTAGCTACTTTTTATCATTTAGGGGAACAAGGGTTAAGTCAGGAGTCTTCTTGGTATTCCCAATAAACTGTTATTGTGTATGTTCATAACTGACTTTACAGTACATTACATTGGTAAACTTTGTCTATGGTGAGGTGAATTATGCTAAAAGAGCTGACTTCAAGGGGAATCCTATTATTTGCTTAATTAAGGGGAGGAGTTGTACTTATTTGGATGTAAAAAACTGATGTTGAACTTAAAAAATCTTGGTGTTTTTCCAGCATTTGTGTCCCCAAGTTATTGCCATATGAGGCTAAAACTTATCCAGTAGAGGACAATTTTTAAAAGTGCAGTATTATGTTGGGTTATCATAGATCCAGTCACATTACGACAAGCATATTGTTCCCTGCTTGAATTAGTTAACAGTTGACTGTTAGTATTGCTTAACTGATTATATTTTGTTCATAGACATGATTACACTTCAAGTAATCATGATTGTAGTAATGGTTACTGTGAGAGTGTAAACTAAGGGAGCTCCTTGTAAGTCAGGTTAGACAGAGACTTGCTTGCTACTCTTGTAATTATTATCAATTACCCTGATTCCTTCAAGTCACTGATAGCGACATACTAGAGTTACACAGATAATCTGATCAGCTAGAAGTCATATTGGTGCACCTCCACTATACCCAGGATAACATCTCTACACGTAGGGACATCCCCCTTACAGGTAGTGTTTCATTTCTAGTACAATTACCATCAACACAATAGCTATTAGCTGGTCACATGTGACCAGGAGGACTATCACAATGTTATTGATAAGATTATCTGTAATGTTCTGTGATAGTATTGTTGTGGTAGTGGAGGAATATGCTTCCTTACAAATTGGTGTTCATGTTTATATGATTAATTTGCATGATCACAGGAAATCTGTTAGTAGCTACAATTATTGTATAGTGAAACATGTAAATTAATGGACTTGTCAGTTAAGTATTCCCCACCATTGAGAGGCTTGAGTGCTGTGCTTTATATGGAAGATGACATGTGTCTTATTTTTGCAAAGCAACTAAAATCCCCTCTAGCGATTTGGTGTAATATTTACAAAGTACAAGCGATCTTCTCTGTTCTGTAATTCCATTTTACTGCAAATTTTGCAATGGGTTGTAAATACCACAAGTAGCATTGTATCTACATGGCTTTACACAATTGAGATGTAGCCTATCTGACTAGCCTGTAATAGATGTGTAGCTGGTATTTCAGTTGTTACCTAATACATAGGAAATTTGATTGGCTGCAACAAGTCCTTGCCCATTTGAAAACATGTTACTTGAATAGCTAACAAATTGTCCATGACTGGTGCATCCCTAGCTGTGCTGTGATGTATGGTCACATCTACATGTTCACTTGTATGGTGTTAGTAATGTTACACTTTATACCATAGTGTAGCTAGTGATGATATAAGCTGTGTGTTTGTTTGTTTGTTTGTTTGTACTACAAACACTGGAACACCTCTATAACGGACACTTTAAGATTTTGAACTATTTTTACTACGATAAGAGGTGTTCCTCTTTCACAGGTGTACAATGTTTGGAGCTTACAGAGGTGTTGAGATTGAATTCTATTATGAAGTTTGTTTCTTAATTTGGAGAGCTAGAGGGGTTCCAGTATGTTAGATGTTACTATGTATAAACATGTTCTATATTGTGTGGTGTCTAATGGAGGAAATGTGTGGTGTACATGTACACATGGTGTTCTCTTAGAGGTACTTAGTATAGGTCTTTATTGCACAATGGATAACTACCAAATATGTACCAATTTAGCTGCTACTATATTTAGTAACAGCTAACAATTGTTGCATATTAGAAGCTACCATATATGGTGTTGTGATAATTACCAGGTGATTACACTGCTGAGATAAATAACATTGTTGCTCGTAGCAACATCAGCTGATATATTCTCCCTTCTCAAGGGACAGTATCATGTAATGTATTACTTGTCTCTAACAAACACATCACAGCATTGAGACAGCATGATTGATCATGTGTGGGACATTAAACTCTAAATTGCTAAAACTAGCCAGGCTAGTCCTACCAAGTTGGTTCTACAACTAAAAATAGATTATAGACTCTTACTGGGGTACCACCTGATAGTCTTAGTTACAAAAAATTGAAGCGGTTCGGGCACCTCAAATGATTACAAGAAGACCAGGAAGTACTTAACAGCACTGCCTATGCTTGTGAACTGCCTGATGCCTTCAGACAAGTGTAACTCGATAATGGCCAAGACTACATGCTTGAATTATTACATCATTCCTGTGAGGTGTTTATGCATGTCTTAAGTAATTAAACACCTTACATAGTTGGCAAATATCAAAGCATTCTCTGAATACCATTGTCTAATTGTGATGTTTAACAACCTCCTCCTACTCCTTGATATAATTTATTTTTGTTACTCCGAAAACATCCTACCCATGTGACAGTCATGTGATGGTGGTGTCACATGTATCAACTGGGATTCTCCTGTGACATTGTTATTACTTGTGAATAACTTCATTGTTGCAAGCAATCCCTTCATCACTGCTAGTACAACAACCTATTACTAGTTAGCAATAATTCACAAAACAGAAATGTGAATTGTGAACTTAACTATATGTACAACAGTTATGTTGTACATATATTGATGTAATTTCATTGGCTCTTCTCTTGTTACAGATAGCGTCAATACCAATGGGAATCCGAGAGGTGAGACACACTCACATTAATCCTGTTGTTTGATTGGTTATATTCCTATGTAGCTATCGTCACAGCTGGAGGAGTTATATCTTTATAGTAACAGATTGACGACGGTTCCCTCGGAGACTGGCATGTTGAGTAAGCTAAAAACATTAGCTCTGCAGGTGAGGAGTGGGTGGGGCTCTAATCTAGCCAACTGTATTGTGTTCCAACAGGAAAACGTGATCACTTCATTACCTGATGAACTAAGAAAATTGTCAGCTTTAAAAGTGTTAGACCTTCGGCATAATAAGTTAAAAGAGGTATTCCATCCGTATGTGTGTATCTCTGTGTGTGTGTGTCTATGTGTCTGTCCTGTGTGAGTATGTATGTGTGGTGTGTGCGTGTGCGTGCGTGTGTGTGTGTTTGTCATGTCCTGTGCACATCCCTGTGTTACTCTAGACATGTACTCACATTACCTCATCCACAGATTCCTGATGTGGTATATGCACTAACCAGCTTACAGACACTTTACCTTCGCTTCAACAAGATCTCTATTGTCAGTATGAGACTAGAGAACCTTCTCAACCTGACCACCTTATCATTGAGAGAGAACAAGATTAAAGAACTACCGTCAGCAATTGGTAAGTGTTGTATGTAGTGGGGTATACACATCACTGATCTACTGTTCTGTGAGCAGTACATCACAAAATAACTTGGTTAGCTGTGTGGTAGCCCAGTGTTTTGGTTGGTTGGAGAATGGCGACTCACTGGCTGTTCTGCTAATACTGCAGTGTATGCGGTAGAACCTCTCTTTAACACTCGCCAAGTTAAGGACAGAATAGAAAACATCTTCATAATGACAAGACTGTTAAAAGGAACCTCAAAAATTGGCTAGCAATTTTGGTACACATGTTGTTGAGTTCTGTTGCTTTTCTGTGAGTAAGATAGTCATTATAATTGCATGCTTTATGTCTCCATCAGAAGGCACACTTGTTGGTGAGATTTTGTGATATTTATAATCTGCAGACATTATTTGACAAGGAATGTCTACTTACTTTGTAATTTGAGCTGTTCATATTAAGTGCCTGATGGAAACAGTCACTCACAGATATACTCTAATAGAGCAGTCACTGCTATCAATAAGGTATGGTAACATTACAAATGTATTAATCAGTGTGGCAGTGTTGATGACTATTCCATGGGCAAGATTCTGACATGTATTAATTGTAGTTGGCTAACCTGCTCAACACTTCAGGTACCACCGCTGATAACAGTATTCATCCTCAGTAGTGACCACTTGATAGTATTGTATAATTTGTTTGTGGAAAAGATGACACAAAAATAGCATGGATAATTAGTTAAGTGAATTATCCTTTTCAGAATTGTTAATAACGTAAATATCCATTAAACCCTGTTTAGTCAGTCATACGTATGTGTAACTGAACTAGTCACGTGGCTCAGTCGGCTAGTTTTTTGTGGTGCATTGGGATACCCATTTTAAGATTGTTTTGCACTGTCAAAATTTTGTCAAAGCAGTTTACACACATAATGACACTACATTACATGAGGCAGGACAGCTGTTGTTGTCATTTGTGTTTCTTTATTATTATTATTATTATTACTAGGACCGCGTCACATATAACCAAGTACATACACCAACGTGACAGCCCCCCGGTGAGGCTATTAGGTGGTGAATGCATTATCCCCAAATCAACTCAATATGTCACAGTAGTGACAGATATAACACTATAGTGGCATCGTAACTAAAGGCCACCAGTAGCTAAGTGCCAGTACATCATTGGTGTGGTATAAATGGCACAGTGATGTGTACAAAGTATATGTATACAAAACATACAGGAAAGAACTATACATTATTGCAGTATTGTATGCAGCAATACATTATAGGCAACATCACCATGCAGATAAAAATTATTAGCCAATATACAGCAATGCATATCAACATCAACTAGAGCTAAGTAAGGTTCATCAGTGATGTAGCAATGGCACAGTGATGGGTGACACACCATAGTTATGCATACACAACTTTCAGGAGATAGCTACACAATGCTGTAGGCGTATGCAAGCCAGATGAACCAGATAAAGGAAGACAGCCAAGCCACTAGAGCCTAGTAGCTACGCCAGGTGAAGGCAAAAAAGATTAAGCACGTATTGAATTGCCTGACACCAACACAAAGAAAGTTCGCCATGCCAGCTGCACAAGACAAAATTGTTTACTTGTATTTTATATGTAACTGTAAGCTTATTGTAAAGAGCGTGGCATATGTCAGTTTAATGTTTTCTTGTATTGTTTATTTACATGAATCAGTGAATCCACTGGCAGCTGGCATGGAGACTTGAGATGTTACAAACATAAAAACTTACTTGTAATCTTCTTGTTTACTCAAGTGGCTTCTGGCTCTCCTGCACGGGCATCACTAATCTTCTTCGCGCAATATGTAAGTAATTAAGCAAGGGTGTGGTACTGGGCGTTATATAGAATTACACGTATGGTCAAGTCATCAGCACAAACAGGAGCGACGATTATACGTTTGTGCCTTCATGTACAGGCGAATCTATCCCCGGTTAGTTCATGTCTCTAGGCCTCGTAGTTTTCTCAAACATTAATTATTAATTATTTATTTAATTATTTATTTATTTATTTATTTATTTATTACGTAATTTTAACCGCGTTTCGTATTATTCTTAGTACTTGGTTATATAATTAACACTTTACAGTGACCAGCACTGAAGGTCTACAGCAACATGTGCTGCAGCCTTAGGATTACCTAACCTAATTTCAAGGACTTCGATTTAATGACTTAGCTTGTAGCTGGAAAGGTGTAACAGAAAAGGGACCAAAGTAAGGAAAAAAATCCCTCCAACCCCAGGATTCGAACTGCAGGCCACCCAATGTCTAGTCGGGGCCACACTCAGTCTTCCTCCAGGAGGGATGGATTTTCTTCCTTAAACCTAAAGTTTTCGCCTGTCATAATACTGGCTAAGGTTACCTAACAATATTTATCCCACAGGATACCACTGGCTGGCTTGTGAACTATATGGGGCTTCTATTGTAATGTGTTTATGTTGTCATGTTATTCCCCCTCAGGGGCCTTAACACAACTATTGTTATTGGACGCATCTCACAATCATTTGGAGTTTATTCCTGAGGAGATTGGTAATTGTGTTAACTTGACAACCCTTGATGTTCAACATAACAACCTCACTAAGTTACCATCAAGTGTTGGCAACCTGACACAGCTGAAGAGATTTGGATTAAGGTATCTCCCCTACCCTAATAGTAGCCACATACTACATGTTTGGTCTATTAAAATCACTGAGAGCTAGGTAGGGTGTGCAAGGAGTTGTATCCATTGTAATGGCTTATTGAACAAGTTTATGGATTAGGGATTAAATGTCCACTAGTATATCTGCAGGTGTAGGCGACCTCCCTTGTTTCCCTACTTTTTTTCTATGATCCCTAATTGAACTTAAACTTCCTAATTTTTCCTTGAACTTGTTTGTTTATTTTGTAATATTATTATGACTGGTGAACCCACACATACTGCATCAAAAGAAAGGATGGTGCCAGAATTAACATTTCACCTGAACGCACACCCCAGCATTGCTTCGAAAGTGCAGTGGCCATTATGCTTTGCTTTTAATTCTGTTCAGCCCGTTACACAGTGTTACAAATGAAGAACACTGTTAGAATTGCCTCTGCAATCAATCCAGTCACCATGGAAAATATGGACGATTCCCGTACTGCATGCAGGGAAGCCATG
Organism: Dysidea avara; assembly: GCF_963678975.1. Taxonomy (NCBI): domain Eukaryota; kingdom Metazoa; phylum Porifera; class Demospongiae; order Dictyoceratida; family Dysideidae; genus Dysidea; species Dysidea avara. Next base: position 352,606 of record NC_089275.1, read on the forward strand.
CATTGCGCTACTGCGAATTGACACCTTGGACTGTCAGCAAAAAGAATGGGACACAAAGGAGGACAAAGGTAAGTCCATGATGCGTGCATTGTATATACTGCAGTACTCCAAAAGGCACATCTTGGGACGAAGCGACGTTGAACAGTGAAAAAGCAAGCCCATAGCCTTAGCCGTTATTGAGTTATGCTTGCCTGAAAGCATCAGACAGGCAGGTAGTTAGTCAGTAGAAAATTCCATTGAATAATGTATATTAAAAAAATTCATAACAATCTATTAGGATTGTACTGAAGGCACTTTTGGGCTTGGTTATACCTAACCAATACTGCCAAGGTGCCAGGATGGTATTGTGAAGCTGGTTTTTGGTGATTTTTTTGGCCTGAAAAACCCAAATCTCCATGATACTTAATATACAGTACTACCGTACTGTATGATAACAATATCATGTACTAATAATAATGTTGTTGATAAGTACATACAGTAACAAGGGGTAGGACAAGCCCACATGAATTATAATAGTATATTGTGCAATTATTGAAAAATGTCACATGAGCTAATAGTCTCTGTACAAAAAGAAGGAGGGGTGTGACGGGGTGATATATATATATACTTTGTTGTTTGTAACAGTCTGATTACAGTGTGATTACAGTGTGATTACAGTGTGATTACAGTGTGATTCTTGATTGAAAAACTGCTACTGCCGTTATGTTGAAATGAGGCTTATAGTGATGACGATGCACGGCAGTCACGGTTTTCATGCCAACAGTAACAGTGTTTATAATAGATCATTGATGATTATAATAGGATCATTGATGATTATTATAGGATCATTGATTATAATAATAGGATTGTTGATGTATGATCTGGTACTGTAGTATCACTAATAATATTCTTATACTTCATAATGCATGTGGGCTACAGCACATCATGACTAGTCTTGTTATTATCTTTGTATAATATTATAATATGTCATGGTGAGCATTAAATAGCTACTGTCTTATTATTACAGATATAACAAGCTAAGTGAACTACCAGCAGAAATTGTCCTCTGTGTCCACCTGGAAGAACTAAGCTTAGAGAATAATGCTATTGTAGCTTTACCACAAGATTTATATGGTTGCTTGATAAAATTGTGTTCAGTACAACTATCACGAAACAGTTTTGAGACATTTCCAGTTTCCCAACCCGACCATCTTTCACACATGAACTCTCTCAATATTGAACACAACTCGATCACTAAGATACCACATGGAATACTATCTAAGGTCAGTACTCCATACTGCATTATATGCTCCATTAGTCTGTACTCCATACTCCATGTTGCATTCTGTACTACATACCATTTATTGCATTGGAGAGTTGACCAAGGAGAAAGAGGATGGTTGTACAACTGCTGTGAACACAAAATCACCATCTATGCTCCACTCCCAGGAAATACAGAGGGGTGATATCAATGTGTCAGTATTGGGGCCCAGAAACTTGTCAAATCCTCATTTTGTCCCTTCCTCCTAATAAGTGTTTCTATACAGAGTTTGATCAACCTATAGTAATTTCTAGAAAAATTAGGCATAATTTAAATTGGATTTGGGATCAAAGGAAAAAAAGTAGTGAAATGAGATAGGTTGCCTATACCTGCAGAGTTTAATATGTCAAATGTTCACAAGTATGTCTGCAGGTACCGTATGCAGGGAAATTTTGACGTAAGAAAAATTTGACGAATTCAGACTTTAGCAGATTTGACGAATAAAATGTTGACGAAAATCAAGAAATTGTAGGCAAACCAGTACTTTTAATTTTAAGGGTGCTTATAAACATTTGACAAATTTAAATTTGACGAATTAAACCGATTCATCAAATTTGTCAAAATTTTTTGATGTCAATTTCCTTGCATACGGTATGGGAAACTTCTCTTGTTTAACCATCTATAGATGTTAGAACCTACGAGATTAGAAACCAGGAGCACGATGTGTATATCTGCCATTGATCACGGTATGAAGCACTCCTCATATTGATTAAATCCATGTGACCAGAATGGTATTTCATGTCCTCCTCAATACCTTGAGGTGTTATTGTAGTTGATATACGAGTGTTTTAATGCTTCTGGCTTCTGTTGTCTTGGGTGGTTTTCATCATCATTAACATTTGAACCATCAATGGATAGCTCCGTGTTTTGTCTACCTGTTATGTCTAGTTTCAATGGAAAATTAGTGCTAAATACCATGAGTGTACTCTATCATTATAACAGCATTTGTGTTGGAAGTTGATAAATCATGGAGTGGTATCAAGAGTTCATAATATAGTAGTGGGGCATTACTATATTATGAACTCTTGGTAGTATTTTAAAGAATCAAGATTAGACTGCCAAAGGGCATTAACTAGTGGAATAATAAAATGAGGTACACCATGTAAAACTCTGCTACATCAGGGTTATTGTGGTGTTGTTTGCCAGTTGAAACTAGAATTACCTTCAACTCAACAAGTGTAGACAAAAAAAACTTGTGTCATCTAAGATTAAAATGTGAGAAACTCACCACAAGACTTACAAAATGAACTTACCATACTTGTAAAATGTTCAATGATTATCATGAAATACTCCACACTCGTAGAAAGGGTATAAAAGACACAATTTTGGCTCATATTAGTGATTGGGTTGATTGTGAAGACTACTGTTGTTTGTTTGTACTGTGTAACAGGTTGAACATAGCTGAAAGCAAAGTGTAGTGGCCATTTCCCTTCTCAATTATTGGTGCATGTTAAGGTGCAAAATTAATTTTATGACATGTCAGTCTATCGCCATTCTTTCAGTAGTCATAATTATGTTATTAAAAAAGTAAACAAACAAAATTAGGTATTCCGCTTCTTGTGAAGATAGCCCTTCAACACAGGGAAGCCATACCACACTATTGCAAATTGACACCTTGCATTGTCAAAGAACTGGGACACAAAGGAGGACAAAGATGCATGTATTGTACGTATTGCAGTTGGCTAAACGGCACGTCTCAGGATGAGAAACTTTGAACAGTGAAGGAATCACACCCATAACAATATCCATTTTCATCCTTGGCTTCCATGATCCCTAATATACACCTGTACAATACTACTGTACTGTATGCTGTAGTGTATGTACATGTTAAGCTGGATCCTCAAAAACATTTAATAACTCATTTGTAGTACTGCTTGACCCGCTAATATTATTTCAAAATCTTTTGTTCAAATGTCTGACAATATTTATGGGCAATCAAAATTTTCACCATACATTTCCTACAGGTAAGCCAGTGGGAGGAACCATAAAAGTGCACCGGTGTCCATTACGGCCCTTTCCCGAACTTGTAATGGAGCCAAGTAAACCATATGTGTCTGTTGTTGACGCCTTTGCTGTCACCACTAATCATCTGGTTGGCTGAAATGTTAATTCTCTTGAGAAAAAATCCACTTTTAATTTTTAGCTGTTTTTCAGGATCCAGCTGAATTTGTACATACTGTAACTTCTGCCTTTAAAAACTGCTGAAATCTAGAAGTGTGGCAAAAAGCAGATCTCATGGGATGCACGTGACATTTGAGCTCTGCTCAGTTATTCTAATAGAACATGTGCATGTTGACTAAATACTCTAACAGAACAATCATTTAGTGTTTGGGTTATCTATGTTTCACTATACACAACATGTGTATACTAGCGTTAGTTACTTTCATGTGTTACCAGATCCCTTACAAACCTTCTCAACACAACACATTACTTTCCTAGCTAATAAACAACCCTTAACACCTGATGCCATGTAATCACGACCAACCTCTGAACACATGACCCCCACTACACCACACACACAACACACACTCATACAGAATACATTACACATACACATTGTGGTAACACTATTGGTTGTACAATTTGATCGGCACAATGGACAACCTTTTCTGATGTTGTACTGCACAATCTTCATACTCCATTCCAGGCTCCGGCCGTCACCAGTCTGGTAATCAGTCACAATCAGTTAGCCACTCTACCACTGGATTTTGGTACATGGATTGGATTACGTGAATTAGACCTCGGCTCCAACCAGCTACAAGTGTTACCAGGTAATGTCATGCAGTAGTCATGGTTACTAGCATCACATGATCCTATTTTAGAGGACATTCAAAAGTTAGTCAAGCTAGAACGACTAGTGCTTAGCAACAATTTATTACGGCACCTGCCCAAGGGCATTTGTGCCCTGAGAGAGCTACAAGTATTAGAGTTGGACGGTAACAGATTGGAGAGTCTTGTGTCTGAGATTAGCTACCTGCGGTCACTAAAGAGACTCAATGTTCAGTCCAACAGGATAACATACCTTCCCCGTGGATTAGGGTGAGTATTATTTGGAGTTTGTTAATGTGTTGTGTTGCTAATATTGTACACTTACTGGTTTGAGGTGTTACATGAATAATGAAATACTTCAAGAATGTTGGTGCTTTGCTTTCATGTGATTTACTGGATGGATTTTTCTGTAAGCATCTAGTACACATTTCATTAGACAGACAGAACATCTAGTACACACACAATGAGTAATTGATGAGAATGTGCTTTGAGAAAACAACTAATAGGTAGACCCCATCCCTTCTACTATAATGATCATGTAAAGGTGGTCACTAATTAGAATCTGGTTGTTGCTAGGTTACTGCTAAGCCTGGAGCACCTTAGTGCTGGAGAGAACAACTTGATGGAGATCCCAACTGAGATTGGCAGTCTGGAAAACTTGGAAGAGTTGTATATTAATGATAATCCAAACCTGCAAAACCTGCCGTATGAGTTGGCCTTGTGTAAGAGGCTAGCTTTGATGAGCGTCGAGGGGTGTCCCCTAGGGAGATTACCTCTACATGCAGTAGAAGGTGGTCCCTCTGCTATTATACAGGTTAGCACTGCTTGTAACTATAATTTGGGGTGTGGCTATAACTTCGAATTAAGGATGATGACAATGTCTCCAACTTAATTCTAATTGATGCCTTCCTCTCTCATACACTATATGTCCTACAATTCACTTTATTGTGTCATGTCCCAGGGAACCTGTAATGTCACCTCCTACTTAGTGGTGGACCTAAAGGAGGTTTCTGAGAAAGTATTATAGGCAAGTATAAGGCTGCCTCAAGAAAATTTTAGATTGGATTTTAACAATCGTGGTAAATCTGATAGTTAAGACTGTGACATAGGGTGATAGTTGTGACTAAGCTGTAGCACTATTAACATGGTTACTTGACTGCTCTATTAGAGTATCTTGATGTAGTAAGAAGTGTTTAATGTAGTTACAACACTCCATTATCTGAACTCATTGGACCCTAGGTGACCATTCATTTATAGTTCTGTTCAAATACTCTAATAGAACATACACTGTTGTCAAATACTCTAATAGAACATACACTGTTGTCAAATACTCTAATAGAACATACACTGTTGTCAAAATGCTCTAATAGAGCAGTCATTTCCACAGCTTGGATAACTTAAAATTCAGATAATCAATGACCAGATAACAGAGGGACATGCACATTACTGTATGGTTTTGCTATGATTGTCAATACAGCAATATTGATAGTTAAACTACCACTGAGCTAAAGAGGAACCACAGACACCCACCTAGATCTGTCACTGCTACCATCTATTGGGCTAATTTAGGAGTTCCCCAGTAGCTATATAGTCGGATCGCGTTCACCTGAGCTCTAGTTTCTTGCTAATAATTCCTGTTACATGAGCCAGCTGCCCAAACTTTTAATAGAGCTGTCCTGTGAAGCCCTTTAAATGCCAGAACTGTTAATTTAAAAAGTGCTTTGATATGGGCAAGAATAAGTGAGTTATGAGGCTTTAAAAATATCTCATACATTTACTATGGGCAATTCAGGCAGACACGCAAACATGTTTACAACATGAAAACATACTTGTTCCAGTACAAAATCATTGGGAGTGACTTCTTTGATATTACTGTGGCTCAGATGAACACGTACTGACCATACATGTAGTTAAGAATTGTTTAATGTGCTAATATTAGTTTAATTGAAGATTTACACCTGAAAGATATCTCGTTATATGTTATAGAGGTGTACCAATATGGATTTTTGGCATGTACAGATATTCAATATTGATGCCACCAAAAGAAGCTGATAACCAATAGTTGATCAGATATTTGCATTATAGTTTTAAGTGTACATTTACCCTACAACAACATGTGCATGTATCGGTGGTATACAGCTTGGGTTTTTATTGTGCAATCCAGACAATTAGGCACCCACAAACATTTTTACGTATACTCCCATGAAACCTTAAATGGATATTTCCGCATTTTAATGGCCTCTGAGAAAGCTGGTCCCTTGGTTATCCTGTGACTCTTATTACAAAGGTACTATATAACTGCTTTTGTAAAGACTGTGATAAGCTTTCCAGCAATGCACCTATCAATGTCATGCCCCACCCCCAGGTAGGGTGGGGAATACAGGGGATTTGACAAAGTCTAGTGTCTAATTCCCCAGTATTGGGGCTAAGAAGCTTGTCAAAACTCCATTATGTCTCCACCTTGATAGAGGGTTTCTATAGGATATTTGATTTACCTATTAAAATAATTTTTGGCTCAGCGAATTGCCACCGTCAAAAGCCCCAGGGGTGGGGAAACTGTAGATGTCAAATTCCCAGTAGGTGTATGGGACCCTGGAGGGGTGGGGCTTGACAGTGATAGGTGCACAACGAACAGTAGAATTGTGTGTATTTATATGGCTTCTCATAGCGTAGCGCTAATTGTAGAGTGAACAATAAGCTTCTGGCATTAAAGAGCCACATGGGTTAATTTGTTTATGTACAAACTATTGCTATCGGTAACGATATCAGTCCTCCTATTGTTCTGTACTGATATTGGTAAAAAATACCATATCAGTGGCTGATATTTTAGCCAATCCAATAATCGGTACACCTCTAGTATGTTATGTATTGTGTACTGTTTGTTATGGAATGTGCTTTGTTTCCATAGCACCTCAAGTATGACAGTCCTTATAAGGGAGTACGATGACATCATGACTGACTAATAATTTGGTAGTGTTCTAATTACAAAGCTCTTGTTTTATTTTTATTATATCTCCTGTACCATGCCCCCTGAGGGGTATAATCTGTAGTAACCATAGTAACAGTGTCAATGAATATTTTTTGCTCACTACACTTAATAATAAAGTGTTATGTCATTGTGTACATATTGGGGTTTGTAGCTTCCTGTCATTAACTTTATCACATGTTCTACAATTGAAGTGGAGACCCTTATTTCCTGCCTATGATCTTGTCACTTCCTGTGTATGACTTTTACGATTCACTGTACACTTTGAATACATTAGGCTGAATGAGTTCTGACTGCAACCTTGTCACTTCCTGTTTATTGTCACTCGCTCACTGTACACTTGATAATGTCACTATAGGGACCCCAGCCAGCAGCATTATGGCAACACAGTCTGAAATAGTAACATGCCCCTGGGATGGGATCAGTGTACATATACTGTGTGTCGTTGCCATGGTAAATCTGTTGAAATTGAATTCCGTTGCTATGGCGACCAATGTTGGCATAGTTACTGGTGTGGGTACTTAGTGTAGAGCCGTCATCACTACTAGGGGATTCACCATATGGTCTGGTTTCCATGGGAACACTGTCCTCGGATTCTGCAAACACTCCACTAGTAGTGTTGCTCACATGATCCACAGGGGGTGTGGCAGTGGCTGCTTTTAGTGGAGGTAAATTGAGTAGTGAACTGCTATCCCTGTGTTCTGATTGGTTGAATTGTTCCCTGTGTTTTGATTGGTGTAATTGTTTAGTGGCAACAATAGAGGGCAATTCGCCAGTTCCCTTATTAGGTAATGTTGGTAAGTGTACAGGGGTGGGTAGTAATGAAGATATCACATCTCTGATTGGCTGAATTTCAGGTAGTTGTGTATTGTTCACATGTTCTGGAATATCAGGATCATGTGATATCTTGTAAGCACCACCAGATGATGTCATAGTTACCATGGATACACCATACTGTGATGACCTATAATCACTACTAGTTGATGTCTCATCAAATCCACTCTCTACTGAGTTAGTAGCCATACGACTCCTCCTAGAACTGCTGTCATGTCTCATTAAGGAGCTGGGTGGGACCTTGGGGTGATACTCCAATGAGTATGTCATAGTTGTATCCATGGCGACATCCTCAGTGTCACATAGTGACCAGTACAGTTTAATACTATTGGTGGTTACCATGACGTCAGTGAAGGTGGGACAACTGGGTAATTGTAACACTGCTCCATGTTGTCGTAGCAACTGCACCACTTGAGGCGTGACATCGGGAATCAAAGACAGTGGTACTTCGAGCTGATTGGTTGCTTGGTGTGGTATAGTGTACGTATCCATGGTAACAGTGTTAAACACTTGTTCAAGATGCCTTCCGGCTAATAATGATGCAATAGGAGACAACCCTTGCAATCTGGCAGCTGTAAAGGGAGAGTAAGAATTATAATGAGTTGGCCTTATTACAGTGACCTTGTTAAATAGAGATTTAATTATGTGACTATATTTCCAGCATTATAGAATATTTGTGTACTGGGTAGCTGCAACTTGGCACATTTTGCAAGAAGCAGATGTGATGTGGACACTTTAATAAAACAAGCAAGACATCTATAAACAAACACTGTAGATATTGGAGCAGTCAAGACAACATGACTGAGATAATAGACGTCACTCAATACCATAATGGGCTGAGATCTGTTCATTAGTATAATTAGTGGATGTTTAGTTCTACTGAGGAATTTAACAAACTATTCAACACTGTCTCAGCCTTAGTTGTTCACACTGCTTGAAGTATCTTAGTTTACTACAGTGGTATATCCCCAGTATATGGAACAGTTAATTGTTTGTTATTTTAGTAGTTTTTCAGTAAACCCGCATTCACTGATGTTTTACTGAGAGTTTAAAACTTAGTAAAATAATTATGTTCCATGTACTTAAGTTTACTGACACTTTACTATCAGTATAACTACAGTAAGGCATCTTAACAAATTAGTAAACTAAGAACCTTCAAGCAGTGTCAAGTGTTGTAAGAGTTAGTTCACCATCAAAATAGGGACCATAGATACTATACTAGTAACACGGGATAGGAAGCTCTGTTTCATGATCACAAGATGGCCATTGGCACGTAGTCCAGGTGCTCAACATGATGTCAAGATTTGTAATTGCTCTCTAGAATCACTTAACAACAGCAGTATGTTTAGAAATACCGGAACAGGGTACACATGACTACACACTTGGGAAAGCTCTGGAGAAGACGTTGTACTGTACCAACAGGTGGCACAAAACCATTTGAAATTGTCTCAAATTTAATACAATACCTCTTTGACAATTCCCTCCTCCATCAATGCTTTCCACCATTCATTTTTCATATTTATGTGGCTCCTTTTGATGTGTTGACAACTTCTGTTAATCATTTTAAACTAAAACTGAAACATTTTTTTTGTTTTTAAATTCGAATTAATTTTCTGTCATTGACTAAAATTGATAATAAATAAATAAATAGTTTTACTGTTGTAATGTCTTCAAAGACATAGTAATGGTTTCCTTGGATAAAGTTGGATTGCGAATTGCGATACAACTGGGCTGGTTAAATAGTATAAAAATATTCATAATTTTATCCTAAGCACCAGACTTTAAATTTATTGAAGCTTATTAGTAGTCCTTCACCAGCTGAAAGGCAAATCTACTAAACTACAGGTACATATTATATTAAGTCAGTGAACAAAGCTTCTCATGTTATTAGTATAGGATTTATGGTTGGAAAGACATCCTGTAATATAACTGTTATTAGTACAATATCTGTGTAATGGTTTACAATTCACCAACTCTGATGTGGTGAATGTTCTATTAGAATATTAGTTGTTCATATTAATTTATTATGGCATACAAAATCATTATCACTCTCAATTACTAGCCAATCACGGTTCATTACACACAGCCAATGTGTCCCCTAAGGCAGTAATGTGATGTCATCACTACACTCTCATTAACAACTGCAAGTGATGTAGTACAACTTGAGATCATTGATGGTGTCGCTGAGAAACAACAAATTATGGCCTCCCCGATAATGTCAATTTAATGACTGAAAAGTTGCCTCCATCAAGTGGTAATTTGTAACATGTGCCAGTAGTCTGTTGTAGTTTCAATCTGATAACACTTTAATACTAGAGATAGCCACAAGTGATCAACGTTGACTTTAATACTAGAGATAGCCACAAGTGATCAACGTTTACAGATAGTAAATTAAGTTCCGGTTTGAGTTCCTGTCACTGTGCTCAAGATTTCATCCGAATTGTGTGGAGATTCTACTTCGTAGCTACAAGAGAGACCTTACATACTGCCTACAAACTGTAGCGAAGGGCAGTGTTATGAAGCAGCGGTTCCAGGTACGATTCGCCTTCATCTGAAGTTGGTATAGTGGTGTCGCGTGGTGTGCAAGAGAAAAATAAAGACCAACAAGTGGCTACCATAGTCCAAGATAGAACGATGAAGCTAGAGGAAGTTAGTTCTTCACCATAGTGACCGTTTAGAGTGATTGCTGGAGCGAAAATCGTCACGGACTATTCTTGACATTTGTTAAACTATCACGGCATTGGTAACTTGTAGTGTTATTGTGTAAAGGATTAACAGTTTTCTTGTAAGATTTAGGTAGTTTTAAGTGCTGTATTGGTGTGTTTTGTATCAATATTCCCTTATTTGGCTCTTTGTTCCATTGGTAAACAATGCCATTCGCGGTTATTATGATGTCACGAAAGAGACTGAGTGGCTCCGCAACAGGGTGATAAGTTAGTTATCACTGGGTGATAAGTTAGTTATCACTGGGTGATAACTAATATATCGTACAGTAGCAGTGCCACTCTGTCTAGTAGTTATAACCCAGCGCGGCGCTTTGATACTCCCACGCACTGGGGTTTAAGGTATGTTATTATATGCAGATCCTAATACAGTAACACCACACCCTTACCTTCCTCCTCACAAGCCATCACCTTGGCAACAGCCATGGCAACCTCCTCCCTGTGCTCCTGTAGTATTCCTTGCTTGAGCTCCACCTGTTGATCAAGTTGGGAGAGCAGTTCAGCTTCTCGTCGCTCTAGTAATGTAAACACTTGTTCCCTGAGATCAGTGAAGTGGTCCTCTAATACTTGTTGTGACTGATGAGCTTTATGAGTGATGTCATCAACTGCAGTGGATAATTGTTTAGAGAGGTTACCAAGGTGACGCTCTACCTTCAGTAGTGTGTTCTGTTTATCAGCTAAACTGCCTGACTGTTTGGCAGCTACCTGCAGGAGGTGTGGCAGACAACATCTTTATATAAATAAGGTATATCAGAAATATTTTGGATGAATGGTTTAGTTTCCCCAAACCTTGCCACACAGTTGACAGACAACACTCCCACAAGAGAAACATTTTGGTCTTAACAAGTCTAATCTGGCTCTGGGCCAGCTTCTATGCAACACAGTGGTATTGATATTTCATAAACAGTCCATAAAGTAATATCATCAACTTGATATTGATATTGCGATTATTGGTATACCTTACTAGACCCATATATGGTATTGGTATACCTTACTAGACCCATATATGGTTCAAGATATTATAGACACAGAAATAACTTCTAACTCAATGACACAATTGTGTTGTACAGCTGATATATTTACAGTAGTACATATCAACTGATATTAGGTAGCTACACTTCTTCACAGCAATACTGTATGTATGAATTAAGACTAGTGTCTTAGAATCCGGGTTGTCAAAAACTGGACAGTACCAAAAGCTGATACCACAGTTTACTACTGTCATACTGTTCAATTATACAACAGAAATGGGCCAAAGGTCTACACATTAAGTGGCTGTTGTAGCTTCAGTGTAATTATATTTAGCAATACTACAAAGCAACAGTATCACATGATAGACACAATATTGGTATGGATACCTCACCTTACTGAGTAACTCATACTTGTGTACTCTATGGTGACCATAGAACTTGCATAACACACACATTGGTACACCTTCAGTCTCACAGTACAGCATACACGTCTGTCCGGGATGTTTCTTACAAGTTGGGTTAGGTTGTGGACGCTGAGTGATGGGTATAGGGGTGTGTTTACCCCTCACCTTAGATCCAGCATGTGATTTATGACTGCAGGGGGCACAGAACACGGCCGCACAGCTGCTGCAGTACAGACTAGCCGGTTGCCTCTCACACTCAGCACAATTCTCTCGTCCTTTCATTTGTGGAATACTTGTCTGTAACTGCTTATTGTCCAACACTTCCAGTAATGCTTCATTCTGCATCATGTGAGCTGCCCCTTGCTGGTCCACAGGTGTACTTGTGTTACACAAACCACATTTTATGGCTGAGGGATATGTTGAACAAGCCTTCTCTACACAATTAGTACAATAAGAATGACCACATAGTAATAATAATGGGACCCTTAGTCCAGCTGTAGTGAAGGTGTGATCACAGTGAGGACAAGTTGATAACTGGGACAGGTTTCCTTGGTAACCACTTAGTTGTAGTATTTCTCCAGGGGTGGAGTTATCCCATTGGTCGATTTTAGGTCGTCGAGACGTTCTGGAATAGGATCTAGAAACACGAGAATGTGGTCTGGAAATATGAGAATGTGGTCTGGACATTGGCTTGGATTGGGAATGGAGTTTAGCACTTAGTGATGCTGAACCTTGTGAGCTGTTTAGTCCATTATCCGGCCGACCTGTGGATCACATGATCATGTAATGATGCAACATCACATGATCTCATAGTTCAACCCAACACCTCAGTATCAATGCCAAGTATTCTAATGTGTGAATTGGTAGTGCATCCATGCGTGTCCCAGAACCCTCACAAACCTTCTTTCAGCTACCCCAACACAATACATGACTTTCCTAGCTAAGAAGCAAGTACTACATTATCCATACTTGTTGTGAGTACAATACACCACACGCACACACACGCACGCACGTACACACACACTACATATCTCTCAAACTCCTCTGTAGGCCATACTAGTACATGCACATGATAATAACACTACCTGATGATCGAGATAATGGTCTGCTACTGATTTGACGAGACGTCTCTGTTGATGTAGGTCTTGATCCTGATGATTTAGAGTAGTTTGATCTCACATGACCACTCGACTGCTTCAATGGTGATTTGCTACCACTACCACTCTCATTAACGCTGACGTGCAACACTGAGTCATCCTCCACTGATGTGTTCCTAATGGTGGCTGGAGCCACCCTAGTGATACTGCGACCTGTAGAATAAACAACAGTAGAACCTGGCATAACTAGAATACGGGTGAAATCTCTCTTAATTAATAAAACTCTCCTAATTAACACATATAAGCTTATCAAAGATTCAGTTTTAAGTCTAGTAGGCTTCATACATTTTTATCTCTGAAAGAGCTATATGTCGTGGTCCCGAAGTGTCTATGTGTGCCGCACTGGCTTAACTAGTACAAGCGAGATCACACGTACACAAACACTAAACGGTATAATGGCACCTCCGTGGTCCTCACCTTTAGCGTTCGAGGACGCTCCACATCCCATCTCTCTTTCTCTCTCTCTCTCTCAGTGTGGGTCGCGTTGCTATATCGACCGGGTCAACAGAATCTGGGTAGGCGTGGCTGTGTTATTCACCATGGTAACGGGTAAACAGTGACGGAACTAGTATCCGGATTAATGCGCACACTGCAGCTAACGCCACACCCTCAGCACTCGTTACAATGGTGTCGTTATTACCTCGCGTTATTTGCCATTGATCAAGGAATATTTCGTGTGGACTGCACGTAAGTACACTTGTGCGTGTCGCTGTTTATCTGTTGTTAGCACGGGTCAAAGTACTGACCCTGACTGACCCGTCCCAGACGTGTAATCGTTTCTATTCTTCCATCTGTCAATGTGTGTTGCATTGAGTGGAATTGTGTGTTGTTTTGTACATGATGAAGTAGCATAAGGCGGTGATAATAAGGTGACACCATTTAACACTCGTCTACAGGAGGATCGAGTAATGAACGCACAACCTCGCGGTACCAAGCGAAACCTACTGGGGCAGTACCACCGCATCGCGCACGACGCGCTACTTGGCGACAAGTAAGTTATGTTTGTAGTGGTCTCTAGCAAAACAACGTTATAAATGGTGAAGCCCGCCTTTAGCTGGTGTTAACACGTGTATAATTAGCTATTGTTTACCGCAGGAACGAGTACAAGTCGAGCAACGAAGCTCTTCTCTCTGCAGCTGAGGTGAGTATTTGACACATTCCAAGCATGTTAGTGGTTTAGCTAGTTGATGTTGAATGATCCACAAATTGTCAACACTGTTAGCAAACACAAAGCCAAACAATGTACACACATTTGATTGTATTGACATCACCACTTTACAGGCTGGTCAGGTTGATAGAGTATTCTCATTATTGGAGCGTCCTAACTTGGTGAGTGACTGCTAAACTCCGATCACTGGATCACATGGTCTCTAACAGGTGTCAGTTAATTGTCATGACAAGCTCACGGGAGACACTCCCCTAATACTGGCCGCTAGGAATGGACACAGGGAGGTTAGATGTGATTGTAACTTGTATTTAGGCATCGAGTGTTCTTGTGTACTAGTGAGAACAGATTGTTTTTCAAATATGTACTAATTTTTTTCACAAGCTTCAAAGTTGGCTTTGTCCATCTGATCACAGCTTACGAATTGCCAACGGATATTCAAATACAATACAATATATTAATAATGTAATACTGACCAAATAGTCAAATAACTGACTATTTGTTTCAGTACTAGTGTATTGTTCAGTGATTGAGGTGGCCTACCCAATTACTGCTGTTATATGATCGGCTATTGTAGAGTTTTGTGTGTGCGTACGTGCGCGTGTACGTGCATACGTCCAGTCTGATTATACAAATGGGATGTTGAGGCCCATGTTGGTATGGGTCTCAATGCTTATACTACAAGTGATAATTCCCTGTGTGAAGGGTTGAGGCTACCAAGACAGGTCTCAGCATATCAGCCAGTCTTGCGTCTTAATTTGTGTGATGTACGTAGTTAATACAACTGATATAGCTATTGGATGGCAAGAAAATTAAATATTGGATGAATGAGCTGTGACAAGCAGATTACAAACTTGATAAAACATTTTCATAATTCACAATTGCTCCCCTGACTGTCATAGCTGATCTTCCCCCCTCAAATTACTAACTGCTTATACAATATGTACCTCATTGCCATATAAGGTTAAGAAGATCTCTACAGACAAGTACGTACAGACAGGTATATCTCCTGTGCAAAGCCCATGGGGACATGTTATAAGTCAATCAACAGTGTTTTTCCTGCATATTTAAACTGCATGTCCATAGACCTGTCCTATTTCTTTGTGTACGAGTTAACTACAATACGTGTGATATCTTATGTTAGCACTTCAAAGGAAGCTAAAACAAACACCAGATTTACTTGATTTGTGCCACAGCGCTATTATTTATTTGTCCAAAAAGGGTAAATCCTTCAAATAGTGCCTCACTGTGGTATTATTCGAGACTATTGTAAGCCTGCCACTATAAGCTATTCTATAAGACTATGCGTTATAGTTTTATAAACACGTTGCTATATACTTGTTCTATAAGCCTTCAAGTGATTGTAGTACAACTATATCATGTCTTGTGTTATGCAGTCAATTTACTAACTGATATCCCAACTTTTGATTGTGTAACAGCTAGCGCTGTCAACTAGGACAATGCCTTACTTAATTCACGACAGAGATGAATACTATATGTACGAGAGCACTTGTAATGAGTAGTATTTACAAAAGTATAATGCGATACTATTCGAGGGTGTGGTACAATTAAAGTTATTTCAAAAACAAGGATAAAATCATATTGAAGGATGCAGCACAAATCAAGGTATTCTAAATGCTAAACAAAACAAAGTTAGAAGGAATGAATATATTCTAGAAATAAAATGATGTCTCCATAGGAAAGTAAACCAGTACAAGTGACCTGTTGATATAACTGTTATAAACCTCGTTATTTAGTGAGAAATGACAGTACATTTCATAAGGTTTTGTAATCACCATATAAGGTGTCCATACAATATCAACTCTGCTCCTCACAGTATCAACTGAGTGTACTGTACAGCCAGAAAGTTTGGCAGGAGGAACTTTGGCTTATTTGCCACGATAGGATTTTAGCAAGGAATAGTTTGACAAATGTGTTCATAGCTAATACATAATATACTGAACAAATGATTTAGATTTTAGTTTGGCAAAACACCACTTACTTGCCAAATCCACCATATCTTCTGGCTATACGGTAGTTTGTGTTAGCCCTAAAATTTGTTCCAATGTATGTATGTACCTCATGGTCTCCTTGTACCTCATGGTCTCCTTGTATCTCATGGTCTCCTTGTATCTCATGGTCTCCTTGTATCTCATGGTCTCCTTGTATCTCATGGTCTCCTTGTATCTCATGGTCTCCTTGTATCTCATGGTCTCCTTGTATCTCATGGTCTCCTTGTATCTCATGGTCTCCTTGTATCTCATGGTCTCCTTGTATCTCATGGTCTCCTTGTATCTCATGGTCTCCTTGTATCTCATGGTCTCCTTGTATCTCATGGTCTCCTTGTACCTCATGGTCTCCTTGTATCTCATGGTCTCCTTGTATCTCATGGTCTCCTTGTATCTCATGGTCTCCTTGTATCTCATGGTCTCCTTGTATCTCATGGTCTCCTTGTATCTCATGGTCTCCTTGTATTTCATGACTTGTGAAAATACAAGCAAATGTTAGCTGCTGCTACTACAGACCTAGTGTGGAGGTTGCATATGAAACTGATATGTGATGTCTGTACTGAAACATGCCAAGAAGTTGTGACCTTTGAAAATGGCTTGTGGTTGCAGTGATGGTCTAACAATAATGATGATTTTAAATTTAAACCTTATCCATTAATTAGCAATGTCATTTGTGATGGTAGAACTGTTGACATAAGCAGACTACAACAGAAAGTTAATTTACCAAAATTAAGTTATTCACAAAATTTTATTCACTTAAAAATTTCAGAATTGCAGGGTACCCCACCAAAGTAGATGGTAACACTGTCAATTTGCTACCATCAAAGTCGATTTGATAAGCGCACTGCTCTTTAGGGAAGCCCTGGAGTAGTGTACAAGATAGTCTAGCCTCATCTTCTCTTAGTCTCTCTGTAAGGTCAAGGAGTACATCATTAAAGATATACAACAGTAAAGTTATTTCCTTATATAGTAGTAACTGTCTACTTCATCCTGTAGTGTACTGTAGTATTGACAAAAATATATTTACCAAAAAAATTTTTTTGGTAAATTATTTTTATAAAAATGCAAAAAATAAAAATAAAACATTGACAACATGTGTTGACATGAAATTAGTTAATTTCATTGGTAGATGATAGCGACTAGTTGTTACTATGTGTGGGGAACCACCTACTAGTCTGGGGTTGTTATGCATGTGTGATCCTGTAGCTATATGTGACAATCAGCTGATGTAAGTGCTAGTTACGTGTGCTGTCTAATTGAACTCCTTTTGAAATGATATGGTACGTATTTGTATTTCACCAGACTGTTACTTTTTGTGAAGGGTTAAGCAACACCAGACTACCACTGCTAACAGGGCAAATATCATGAAGACAACAGTGACCCAGAGGAGGTTGGTCACGCTTCATGAAACATCTCATGATCTCAAAGAAAAGTTCAACCCATTCAACCCTGACATCTCAGTATTGATATAAAGTATTCTAATGTGCAAATTAGTATCGATAAATTATGACTCCCAGAACCCTTCCTTCAGCCACAGAGCATGTTGTGTGACTTTCTTAGCCAAGAAACAAAGGCTACTTCATGTGGATGTGGTGAAAAGGGTAGAAAATACCAACACCAATTTCAAACACCATTTTTGGTTGTGCAATAACACACATCAGTACGTCATAGGGCTATGGCACGTGACCGACCTCCTCTGACAGTGACCATAGGTTCATGTACGGGCAATCTTTGTTATGGGTTGAGTGGCCATATCTCACTAAGTCTATAGTGAATTTGTCTTGACAGTTTCCATTGCATTGGGTGAGTGTTGGTGGTACGCAGCCAGTTTGTCTCAAACTTCATTGCATAGACGTACTGTTGCTAAGGATCGTGACAAGGTATGAGATTTGTTTTTGTATTAACTAAGACCACAATGATTGAATATTTGTATGAAGAACATATTTGGTGAACTGAAGCTGAAACCGTCAACTACTGGATAAGACAAGTCATAGGATTATCCATAGTGACATCATCGTTGCAAATCTCATTCATACTCTATGCTTGTATCTGAGAGTAGTTTAGAGTAGTAGTGTATACCTCACTGCAGGAGGGAATTACTTGTAATGTGCTTAGTAACAATTTTGTGGTTTAGTGGTAGAGTGACAACTGGACCCTCAGGATTGTTTGTAAACAATTACCATGGTGATGTGTCTAGGCCTTCAGCCATTATCATCACAATTGATATAATCTGTGTTGATTGTTATAATTTAATCAAGACACACGGTAGTGTGTCGTGTGGCCAAGAAAGGCACACCACACCGTGAGTATATTTACAGGAAGAAACAAAACGCGGTTTTCACGCATATGTAGCTCCATGCTCTTTTCTCAAATTGGAATCATTTTTATTCTGCAAACGCCCTCTAACTTCAGGACTCCACATACCAAATTTGAGCAAGATTGCTTAACACAATCGTGAAATATAAGCCTTCAAAATTCAGCTTAATTTCTTTGTTTTTTCTTCTTCATTTAGGGGGTTCAGGGGGCTAATTAGATTATTCTTTTCGCACACTTTACAAAAACTATTATAAAATGCAAATGTGTAGCCCAATTGTCTTGAGCTTTGATACACTTTAAGAACTTATTGCGGCACAATCATGTACCAAGTTTGGTGCAAATCTGATTAATATTCATAGAGCTATGGATGGTTATTTGCATTAAAAATGGCCGACTTGTTGTCACGCCTACAGGGTAAACCACTTATGGGAATAACTTAAAAATTGGTATGCATATAGGCTAACCATCATAGCTCAAACTTTTTGTGGTTTAGAAGAAATCACATTGACAGCTACAGAGTTACAAGGCAAAAACCAAACAACTGTAAATCGTGGGGTTGAAATGCTCTAATAGAACAGTCACCGCGGGGTAAAAAAAGTGCATAGAAATGTCGAGAAAAAAAAGTTACTGACCAGCATTCGAACCAGGGACCTCCATACTGAACACCCAAATCCTTAACCACTGAGCCGCTGCTATCACGGCTGATCATCTCACTTTATTTCTACTTTATAAATGAAATTTCTACTTAATAGTCAAGTTCATAATTTCATAGATCTACCAATGGAAAATCTAGATTGTTCTAGAACATTCTACAAAATTATGAGAGGATATAGCCATATTGTGCAGCCAAGTACAGCCAGTGTGGGCGGGTGACATACTCGTTTACGGAACCAGGAAACACCATTTTCATGCATCCACTGCAGCCTCTTTACAGGTGAGACCCAGCCTTCGATATGCAACAGCTAATAATGAGGATGAAGCTCGTGTAGACGTTTATGCTTCAGGATTCTGGGGAGGTAAGCAAACATCTAAAGGCATTTTTTGATGTCAAAGTTAAGGCTATTACACCTTCATATCATGGTAGCTATCCTCACTATAGTTTATCAACGTTTTGAGCGTGAGAAACAACGAAAGTATGAACAACGAAATTGAGATGGGTTCTTTTACCCCACGTTCAATATTAAGGGGTGGTATGGGTCATGCTGCTCAGTGCTGTATTTTACAGAAGACTGCTCTCCTTGTCTCTCTTCAGAAGGAGTAGTGTTATATAGTTCTGTGATGTCAGGGTGGTGGCAAGGGGTACTGGTAACCCTGGGAATAATAATAAAAAATCTGAATCATATATCCATAGCTCCATAGTGCTTGAACGGTATAATTAATCATTTGTGCAGTACAAGCTTCCTCAGGGTAGGGTATCTTCCATTCCTAGTTTGAGTCGAATCTGCCCAGCTATCATTGGGGTATGCGCACCTTCAAAATTCATCTTATTTCAGTTTTTAATATTATAGCCACGCAGTCTCCTGTAGTAAAGGGGGGAAAATCTAAAAGGAATTATCAAGGTCAACCATAAACTGGCCTTTGGAACTTGTAATTACAAAAAGAAGTGATATCTGCATAAAAACAGCCAAGCTGTGAAAAAAAGTGCGGCCTTAAAAAGCCTAGGTGAAAAAAATAGTGAAATTAAAAGTGGCAGCCAAAAAATGGCTACAATGATGTTAATACTAAATTTTTCACAATTTTGTTCACATAGGCTTTTAAGGCTCACAGCTTGGCTGTTTTTGTGTGGATTTATACTTACTAACTAACATGTCACTATGGAGTGTTAACACTTAACACTGGTAACAGTGTTAACATACACAAGTGTGTTCTCAGTTTGTAATACTTATCTGATGTGTTCTCTCTCTTGTTGCTTTTATCTTTACATCAAAGTCTGCTTTCAGTTTTCACTAAAACAATTTTATTAACTTGAGCCTGTAGCTAGCCTAGCCTATGTTGTAGTTAGAGAATATACTGACAAGGTTTCTATACAATCCTGAGACCTGAGGACAGTGTGTGGCTGAGGTTATAGTAGGGCTGAGACAAATAGTTCGAAACTTTGTTTGGTTTCACTAGCTGCTTGACCCCTCCAAAGCTTTGTTACCATGGATACTAACGTCTGCACAAGTTTGTTACTCCTTGTGATAGCTGCCATTTCCATATTTTTTGTGTAGTTACCTGGAGCCTCCACTGGAGCTATGTCATCAACACGAGCCTGCAGTATAGTGTACACCTATTAACCATCAATTATGTTCACTAACGTTAACTTCAAAGCTTCAGTAACAAGAAACTTCAAAGACAGATTGTGTAATTGTAGGTTAGCTTCAGCCCTAGTACATAGCTTAGGCCATTTTGTCTGTAGGGACATAGACACTGTCCATCAGTGTGTTTTATCTTTGCTAGAAACTTTCTAAGTGAAATAGATAAAAAGAGCTTGACAAAAATGGAAACTGGACCCTTATATAGTTGTGATGGCGATAGGCTTTGTCCCCTATCAGTAAGAGACTGTTTATCAGCAGTAAGACTGTTTATCAGCAGTAAGACTGTTTATCAGCAGTAAGATTGTTTATCAGCAGTAAGACTGGTTATCAGCAGTAAGACTGGTTATCAGCAGTAAGACTGGTTATCAGCAGTAAGACTGGTTATCAGCAGTAAGACTGTTTATCAGCAGTAAGACTGTTTATCAGCAGTAAGACTGGTTATCAGCAGTAAGACTGTTTATCAGCAGTAAGATTGTTTATCAGCAGTAAGACTGGTTATCAGCAGTAAGACTGGTTATCAGCAGTAAGACTGGTTATCAGCAGTAAGACTGGTTATCAGCAGTAAGACTGTTTATCAGCAGTAAGACTGTTTATCAGCAGTAAGACTGGTTATCAGCAGTAAGACTGTTTATCAGCAGTAAGATTGTTTATCAGCAGTAAGACTGGTTATCAGCAGTAAGACTGGTTATCAGCAGTAAGACTGTTTATCAGCAGTAAGACTGGTTATCAGCAGTAAGATTGTTTATCAGCAGTAAGACTGGTTATCAGCAGTAAGACTGGTTATCAGCAGTAAGACTGGTTATCAGCAGTAAGACTGTTTATCAGCAGTAAGACTGTTTATCAGCAGTAAGACTGGTTATCAGCAGTAAGACTGTTTATCAACAGTAAGACTGGTTATCAGCAGTAAGACTGGTTATCAGCAGTAAGACTGTTTATCAGCAGTAAGATTGTTTATCAGCAGTAAGACTGGTTATCAGCAGTAAGACTGTTTATCAGCAGTAAGACTGGTTATCAGCAGTAAGACTGTTTATCAGCAGTAAGATTGTTTATCAGCAGTAAGACTGGTTATCAGCAGTAAGACTGGTTATCAGCAGTAAGACTGGTTATCAGCAGTAAGACTGTTTATCAGCAGTAAGACTGGTTATCAGCAGTAAGACTATTTATCAGCAGTAAGACTGGTTATCAGCAGTAAGACTGTTTATCAGCAGTAAGACTGTTTATCAGCAGTAAGACTGTTTATCAGCAGTAAGACTGTTTATCAGCAGTAAGACTGGTTATCAGCAGTAAGACTGTTTATCAGCAGTAAGACTGGTTATCAGCAGTAAGACTATTTATCAGCAGTAAGACTGGTTATCAGCAGTAAGACTGTTTATCAGCAGTAAGACTGGTTATCAGCAGTAAGACTGGTTATCAGCAGTAAGACTGTTTATCAGCAGTAAGATTGTTTATCAGCAGTAAGACTGGTTAAGACTGGTTATCAGCAGTAAGACTGGTTATCAGCAGTAAGACTGGTTATCAGCAGTAAGACTGTTTATCAGCAGTAAGACTGGTTAAGACTGGTTATCAGCAGTAAGATTGTTTATCAGCAATAAGACTGTTTATCAGCAGTAAGACTGTATATCAGCAGTAAGACTATATCAGTAATAAGACTGTTTGTTTATGTATTTCAGTTTTGCTAAAAGTAGAATACGACTCAGGCTAGGTTATTAACTAATTAGTAACCCACTACAGGCCTCATTTAGCCTCCAGACATTGTAAGGTATCACATGTGACCATATCTGGTGAGTTAGTTACGTAAGCCTAAATTGTACAGTATAAGCAATGTGTAAAATACGTTCATATTTTAACAGCAAAAAATCTGATTTTGTTTCAACACTTTGTTCTTAGTGAAGAAAGGGGCTAACAACAATAACTTGGATATCATCTTATTTGCCTACTCAAGAGAAATTCACATTAGCACAAAGGATATGCCAGTATTGAGAATTTTGCAGATCCGTTTACTTATTCATGAAAAGTTACAAGTGACTAGATTAGTGTCAATACCTGTTAAGATTGATAGTATCAACTATATTATTACTCAACACGTGGTCATCGTCCTGTCACTGTTGATGTGGTTTACAGGTAGTTACTCAACTATTGGATGCTGGGGCAGACATTACAGTGCAGAATGAAAATGGAGAGACAGCTCTGGAAGTTGCCATGGATACTTGTAAAGATATGATACTTGGTAAGTGGAGGTAACATGCATCACATGATCTCATGTGATCCTGATATCATTATAGATGCCTTAGCAGCAGAAAATGCTGGTAAGTTGTGTTTGTACCGTATTTATACATTTATAAACCGTTAAAAATATGTCAAAGCTAGCATCCGATGAAAATTAATTACACAAAAAAGTTTTGCTGGCATAATATTAGAGAAGTTGAATGAATTTGTTTAACTGCTTTCTGGCCACCTGGATCGAAGCTTAGCTGTTGGCATTTCAAGAGTATGTACGTCTTTGTTGCAGTATTTTAATAAATCAAGAATGGCCTCCTTCATCCCAGGGGAGAGCTGTCCTCCCGCCAGCGATAGTGTTGGCAATGATGCCATGCCATGATCCCCGGCCATGATAGACAGCCACTACAGGACACATTAAATGAAGTATATATACAAATTATGCAAATTGCATGGAATGAGCTTCTAGCTATAGCAATTCCACTCCAGTCCACTGCTTGATTTGTGACGGATAACTCTGAATCTGGGGCTTGATCTGGGCTGCAGCCTCCATGGAACGGAGATGCCACACTTAAGTTTCACTCTGCTTGTCATTCTGCTTCTTTTATATACAAAAAGGACAGTACAATGAAGCTACAAATTTCATTGTTAAAAATTTTTAGCCACTTGAGGATACAGATGAAAATTTTTTTAACACGGAAATTTAACTTGTGAAAATTTCTTGCAGCTTATATTATGTTGAGTTCCTATACGTTTTATAGGAGGTTTATTTTTAATTCCTGTGGTAAAATTTTCACTTATTTGGCATTCTTCTTAAATGGCTAACTGTCTCAGTGTCCTTACCAAAGGTGTCCCTTCCTCCTCCAAACAGAGTGTAGGCTTGTAGCATGGGTCCGACCATTATTGTTCGTGTTGTGGATGGAGAGGCAGATACACTGCATGCAACCTCCATAGGAAAATTAGCCCTTTAGGATTGTACTTAGAGTATTAGTAATACAATTAATAAGATGGTCAAGATGGTATGGGCACACACACACACACCATTAACAATAAGATGGTAAGGGCACACACACACACACACACACACACACACACACACACACACACACACACACACACACACACACACACACACACACACAAACACCACACACACACACACACAAACACCACACACACACACACACACACACACACACACACAACACACACACACACACACACACACACACACACACACACACACACACACACACACACACACACACCATTAAACTAGGAATGACATTGGTTAATTGCTAAAACAACGGATAACACCTAAAGGCCACCTCTCATTGATTCCTCAACTCATACAAATTAAAGAAACACATTAAGGGCTTGCAAAACCACAATACTAAGTGACCACGTGTGTCCATACAAATTATGTAAGAAACAAAGTGGTGTGAACAATGCTGACTAACTCTGTGGTCATGTTGTAGTGATGAAGAACCAAACACTATTACAAGCTGCTTGGGCTGGAGATGCTGTGACAGTCAAGAAGTGTCTGGTGGGCTCTAATCAGAACAATATCAGTAAATTACGTTGTGTTAATTAGGACGGACAGCCATACATTGATATTAACTGTCACAATAGTGATGGAATGACCCCGTTGTTGTTAGCAACAAGAGACTTGTCATTGTTTGAACAAAGTAAGCTGATTGGTTACTTTGCAGCTGCTCAGCCCCTCCCCTATACAGTTCAGGATCAGATGCAGACACAGTATAATCCAGTGGAAGTGTTGAAGGAGTTATTAGCAAAGCAGGCGTAAGTATTGATGGACGTATATTCAACAAAATGATGTACAAATAAAGCAGACCATCAGTAGTCGGTGTTGTGTGTTCTATTAGAGTAGATAATGTGTCGTATACAATAGACAAATTCCATAATAAGGCTTTATAGCGTATAGTAATAACCGTTGCCCCTAGTAACCTGAGTTTCCCATGATTTTTGATAACGTCTAAAGTAACTTCTCCAAATTTTGAAAGGATAGCATATATATATCATAAGATATGATGTTTTGAAATTTGTGGTTTTCCCATACATATCTATGTGAGAGGGCTACAGTTGCCCCTTCTGAGCAATCACAAAAATGAGGTATTTCAACATGTGCAAAAACCAAAAATTCAAAAGTACACACATCTCAATATTACATAATTTGTAGGTGTGAATGTCAACAATAATCTCTCCAAGTTTTAAATGGATAGTGTATATAGGTCATAAGATGTGACATTCTTTGAATCCCATGATTTGTGTGATTACTGAGAAGGGGCAACTGTTGCCCCTCTCAATGATAATGTATGGGAAAATTGCAACTTCAAAATTGTAGCTTCAAAATGTCATACGTATCTCATGACTTATATGTTATCCTTTTAAAACTTGGAGAAGTGACTTAAGACATTGACACCTACAAATAAATTTGGGTTGCTAGGGGCAACGGTTGATTTTTTGTTATGAAATTTGTCTATTGTCAAACATCAATTTAATGTGTTTCAACAGACTGACTTATCTGAATACATTTTGTTAACAGCAGTAGTGTTTGAGTAACTACTGATTCACTGATATATATATATATATTGTACTTTGTGTGGGAGGATCAAAGCGATGCTGCATAGTGTATTCTTCATACACTACATATTAGCTGCATAACTGTACTGTATGAGTCATGCAGAACAGTTATGCACTTAATTGGGCAAATACAGCACACTTGGGCAAATACAGTACAGTTATGCGGAGAATTTATTTACGGAACGTTACGAAAACAACACATTGTAAATCGTTAAAACCAGCCAAACTAATCCTACCAGTTCGTTCTATGGCTAGGAATAGATTGTATAAACAGTTACAGATCGTCTGATCACGAAGCTATTTAAACACGACTCCACTCAGACAGCACGATTGATCACATGCATGACATTGTAAATTGCTAGAACTAGCCTAACTAATCCTATTAGTTTGTTCTACAACTAGAAATAGATTATATTAACACTTACTGATATCCTGATCACTGAAAATTGCAATGGTTTGAGTACTAGAGAAAATCGCTCCAAGCCAGACTATGGCCAGATGACCAGGAAGTACAATATAACACTTAAAACACTGCCTATGCTTGTGTGTACGAAAAATACAGCACTCGGGGGGTGTCTTGAGGGAAAATACAGCATTCAGCTTCGCCTCGTGCTGTATTAGCCTCTGTATTTTCCATACACATGCGGCAGTGCTTTAACTATAACTTATTGTACTTTGGGTGAAAAGACCAAAGTGAAAAGTGTACTTTTATTTCCATATTGTACACCTGACTGCACACTTCGAAGCTGGCAGGGTGCTGTATTTGTGCTGTATTTGCCCAAGTGTGCTGTATTTGCCCAAGTGTGCTGTAGTTTCCCTTTGATCCCAATACAGCACTGTTGAAACAGTAAACAAGTTGACCAATGCCAGACACATTATCGCATTCCTTTCACCAAACCACTGCAATGTTATGAAGCCATTCAACAATTATGATGTATCATAAACACATAGAACAATGCCATGACCTAAACACAAGTGGGTGAATTACCCTGAAAGCCATTCTTAGTGAATACATGTACAGATAGCGAGGGAACAGAGCAGATGGCGTTATCAACACTACAAAGTGACTCCTGTCCACGTTGTAAAGCCAAGTGGAACACGCTAAGTTAATTCGCTTCCAGTTGCCTTCGTGGTATTGTTCCCAGCGCCACACCATGGCTTCTATAAATGCACTCTCACCCGCTTAACACGATAGCTAGCCTCTCTATAACAAAGTCACAGACTTACTCATGGGGCAGGCCTCAACCGAGGAACAAGCAGTTGGCCACTTACTGTCGCTCTTAGCAGCTCAAATCAATTAAAACTTCGTAGCTAGCTAGCTTCATCATGCTGAATCACTGCAATACACACGGTCTCGAACTTACGCGGATAGGCACTTACCTCGATCCTGCTACTTGGCGTCACCCCCACTCTTCGCAGCCACTACTTTAGTACAATAAACCAGTTAAAGCACCGCCTTTGCTCGTGCAATATGGAAAAAATAGCACTCGGGCATGGTCTTGAACCTAATACAGCACTCGGCTTCACCTCGTGCTGTATTAGTCTCTCGCCCACGCTCTCGTGGTATTTTTTCCATATTGCATTCGTGGCGGTGCTTTAACTAGTATATAATATGAATTTGTAAAATAGAATACTGTTTCACCTTTGGTCCCAATATTGAGTTAAGGACATTGCTTGCTTACATTTTTACTTGGTCAATCTTTCTACATAATTTTGTTGTGTGCCCTACCTGATCACATGATCTCCATCCCATAGTGATGTCAGTATAACAGACAAGGAGGGGCACAGCCCACTACATCTCATCACTGATAGCAACACGGAGAGTATACATGCCCAACGTATGATCACATTGTTATTAGACTTTGGATGTAGTGTAGGTGGGTGGAGCTAGTATCTTGCAGTACTCAATTCTGATTGGTTACTTTTATAGATGGACTGGACCGTCAATTGTGTGCCCCTATACACACAGCTAGTCGCCATGGTTACTGTACAATGATAGTAGCTCTATTAGATGGAGGAGCTGATGTTAATTGTGTGGGTGGGGATAATATGGACACACCTCTTGTTCTATCAGTGAGTTAAGTACTTGATTGGTTCATTTAATGGGTGTTGTTGTTGTAGTCCAGGGAAGGACATTATGAAGCCTCTGAAGTGTTATTGAATCGGAATGCCGATGTTACCATGGTGAATGAAAGTGGTAAGTAGTCATGTTTGTGTAATGTTGTGTATTAACTTGTGAGATATCACATGATTGTTAACAGAAGTGTTAATTTGTGTGCTTTTGAGGTTGGTGGATTAGTAGCTAATTTGTTAACGAACAATTAGCTAATCTGCTAACTGTAACATTAGCCATTTTAACACTATCATGTTTAGTGGCTGAATACAGCAACCATTAATGGCAACATAAACAAACATTTACTGAAATATCCAATAAGCACAGGATAATACAGTGTTCAATACTCTTGCCGTAATACATGTGAGTTGAGTTGGTCAATAAATACATCAAAGAACAATTCCTGTATTAAGTGGTGGAGACTCAGTGACTGCTGGACTACACTGGATACTTCACTAGAGCACAGTTAGGCTTGTGTTATAAATTCCTATTATTCTTTCTGGCAATTCTCTTTTATTTCACCAATTATATTCCTGAAATATTCCCAAATGTTTCCTGGAGTGATTTATGAAGTTAATGTGCAAATAATTGCTAGCAAGCATACTTATGAGATTGAGATGTTCAAATAGAGCAGTCACATCCTTATGAGATTGATCATGAGATACTCAAATAGAGCAGTCACATAGATGGTGACTATTATCAGTTGCTCTAGTAGAGTACACATGTATCTCAATCTTGTACCTTCGTGAAAGTTTCTACAAGAATATTGTGTTAATTCTAATATTTCTGGAATTATCCCTTCTTCCTTTTGATATTTAATTTCCAGCGTACCAATACAACACTAAATTGTTCTGGTAGTGACATCTGCCCAACTTCATGAGAACCTTAAGATTCATCTTTGTTGGAGTGTTCACTGTAATGTTTGGAAACATACCGTAGTTTAGTTTCTGCTTTGAATGTTCCATCTTTAACAGGTGCTAGCACAAGCCAACTCACTCATAATATTAGAGGAGTTATGGGCCTGTACGTTCTCACTTATTGTACAATGTGAGATAGTATTAGCTGATGTCCAAACTTGTTTTCATCACTTGACAAATATGGTAACCCTTTATGGAGCATCATTGTGCATAATAAAGTCACTTGTATCTGGTGTATGCTGTGTCCTCCTTGGTGGTAGTAATGGTGTGTTAAATCTTGGCAAATGTTTAGTTATTAACTTTTAATAACTGTTCATGTTCACTTGAGTATATAGTGAATGTATACACCTGTCAATTGTAGTACTTACATATTTTATTACTTAACATTGTCAGCAAATGATATATGTATGCTACACTATTAGAAGGTTGTCTCACAGTTTGAGTAAGTAGACAAGTTTCCTGTCTCCTACACGTACATATCACTTGTGATTGGTTATTTTAGTTGGCCGTATTTCATTGCTATAGTCTCGATGTTTACACATTAGGTGAGACAGCGTTGTCCGTTGCTAAATCAAACAACTTGAAGCACATTATCAAAGAAGCGTGGGTGGAACAGACAAAATGTAGTCAATCAAGTGTTGATCTGATGACTAGTGGTAGTAATCAAACGGTGGATACGTCACATGATGATGAGGAGTCGAGTGATCAAGTGGGATCACCCGATTCATTACATAGTGGATCACATGATCCACCCAGTGAATCTCATGATCTGATGTCACCATCACTGGCTAACAGGTCGTGCTTCATCACTCAGGTGGGTGTGGTCACTCTGAGATCACATGACATCACATGATCCACAGGCTAACACTTCCTTACCCAGTCCACCAGGGGATCTCATGACTGATATTGGTAACCATGGGGATATTAGTTACCATGGAGACATATTATCCTACAACTCCTCACATGATACTCATTACCATGGTGATGATGAGACGGATTGTGGATACAAACAATCTAAACAAAACACTTCTAGTGATAACTGTACATTAACAAGTGTACCAACTACGCAACATTCTCAACATGAAACACAACAGCAGCAGCAACAACATTCTCAGCAGCCTCAATCACAACAACAACAACAGCAACAACATAAACAATCATCAAAACAATTAAGTGGTAGGAGACCTTCTCTTGAAGGAATGGATCATGTGATCACAGCTGGTAGGTTAAAGAGACAACAATCTAATGAAGACAAGAGCAAGACTGGTGGCGGTGGTGGTGGTGTGGTGGGAGCACAACAAGTAACAAAGACAAGGCATGTTAGTAGAAGAAAACAACATTATGGAGCTTATCGTAGTCAATCAGGCTCTAATCTTTACCATGACAACAGTACAACACCAGCTCAACGACTACCTGTAGTGAAGAGTTGTAGTGGTGAGTTATCAGCTGAACGTTTGATTGTTAAGGAGTTTATACTGGACAACTTTATGTTCACAGTTATTATTATTTTTTGCTGTGTAGTTTTATATTGATCATCTTAGTAATGGTGTGACTCTATAGTGTGATCATGTGATCCTGTGTTATGATCATGTGATCTTGTTTACTATGTAGCCATTCCTCAGAAGTCTTCTAAAGGATCGGCTCATGTGACACAACTACCAAGTATTCTGTCTAATGCCCAACCAGTTTCAATGGTAGCAGTAGAAATGGACAAAGAAGCCATACGCATGAGACAATGGCCTCAGAGTCGTAGTCGTTCCAAGTCTTTACTTGAGAGGTGATAATTTTAAATAAGGTTTATATACTATATTTAACGTAGCAGTTACATGTGTAGGTGGGTAGGTTATAAGCTAGTTAGCTAACTCTCTAGAATATAACTTAATCCATTCTACCTAACTTATGCTATTTCAATGGTAACATAACTATTTTGCTACACTAGACCACAACAAGCTGTTAGCAAGAGGACTCCAGTCGGGTTGACTGTCAGCAAGAGGTATAGTACTGGATCTATACCTGTTAAAGGTGACTGTGTCGCTGTGCGATCACATGATGTTACATGATCTCATATTACAGAACTACCAGCGGTCACTAAGGAACAATCGTTACATCACAGCAAGGTGTGTGGGTATGGTTGTGATGATGTCATAGCTCATGTGATTCCAACAGGTGTCGTTTTTCCCAAATGTGGTTACTCCACAACTTGCTTCTCACCATACATCAAGTAACTATGGCAACCAAAAAGGTCGTTTGTTACCACTTCAACCAGTACATGGTACACCCTCTATTGCTGTGGTATCATCACACTTGTCCCCTTTACATGAGACACTGGAGACTTACCAGAGTGACAAGTCTGGTTCCTCTACAGACACTCCAGATACTCTCACTGGATCAGTTACCAAGACAACCAAAGTTACTGAAGATGAGAGATTTTCTGATGACAGTTTAGAGGGAGGAGGTGTACCAGTGGATAACCTGAGACCACCACTCCCACACAACATAGTTATAAATCACGCCTTCAAGGATGGCTCACAAACATTATCCCCAATATGGCATATGTGTAGTCAGCTACCAGCTGAAGAGGATAGCAGTAGTAGTGGTAATAGTGAGTATATTACGTCATATATCGGAAGACAAACACCTCAACCACATCTCCACCCTCCACAGTCCCCTACAAGGTACGTAGTGGAGTGTATACACATTTAGTCTGTATACCGACCAGATCTGCAAGAATCCCACATGTTAGCACAAGCGTAATTTATAGTAAACACAATGGGTGAAATATCTACATACATAAAGAAAATTCTGTAAATATTTTGAGCTTGAAGGGAAATGCTTACAACAAGAATGTTTGTAGTGTTATGATCCTCAAAGCAAGAGGAGTTCGAAAATCTTTTGTTTGTTTCAGTACTTTCATGAGATGGAAGATATGAGCATTAGTCTGCCTCGTGTAGCAGTTGTTCATTATCATTTTATTCTTGCGTTTTTGTCTTAAGTAGTGTTAACATGTGTTTGAGTGTATACGTGTAAGAGGCAGCATAGCCAAGTGGTTATATTGCCGGCCTGGTAATCGAAGGATTCCAAGTTAATGTTCTGAGATGCTTGTTGTTGTTGTTGACCTTGAGTAAGATCTGTAACATGTCCAACTGTCAATGTTTCATTTAGCAGTGTTGGTAGCATGTAACTGGCTTTATCTACAATGCATTTCTTCTGTGAGCTACTAGTCCTGCCCAGAGGATTTTCCTGCACAGACTGGAGTACCTGAGTAGTGCACAGGTAACTCAATGCTGAAGGGAACAATAGTGTTTTTGGAGCCTTTACTTTGTGTGTGTGTGCCACACGACTTGCACATGGTTCTGTACAGAAGTGTTTGCTCATTATAATGTGTTATGTTACACCTGTAACCTATGATCACCTCTGTAGTATACGTCGTCCTGGAGACAGTGGTCAAGGTGAGAGTGACTCAGAACATGATTCATCTGATGACACTGATAATGATGAGCTGACATCACATGAGCTGATAAAATGGAAGAAAGGACGACTAATTGGGAAGGGAGCATTTGGCAAGGTTGTTATGGCTGGGCTGAATCACATGATTATATCATTGTTGTTGCAGGTATGGGAGGGGCTGATGGAGTCTGCAAAACTAATAGCAGTTAAGGAGGTGGAGCTGGATACAGAAAATGATGAGAAGGCGAAACAAGTAACAATAATGTTATCATAGTGTCCTGCTTATCATGTGATGATCATGTGATGATCATGTGGTAACTAGCAATTCAACAAGTTACAATTGGAAGTTGATATTCTACGTAGTCTGGATCATCGTAACATTGTCAGTTACCTTGGTACCAGTATGAAGTGTGAAGCTGTATACATCTTTATGGAATACATTGCTGGAGGTTCCATCCAGAGTCTCGTCCGTAGGTTAGTGTTTGTTAGCAAATGTTGCGGTACATGAGCAATACTAGAATTTAATAATGACCATTAGCCTATCAGGAGTTCTTAACATAACAAGAATGAGTTATCATTGTACCAAGAGTTAACACATTATAAACTCTTGATTGTACTGTATTGCCTCAAATTATGGCCGGTCTCGTATAAACACCTGGTCCCATTTAGTCGCTGGGGGTATACAGCATCATGACAAAAATAAACGCCGGGTCCCGAATAAACGTCTAGTGCAGTCATTATTTTTTAGCAATTCCAGGCGGTGTTATAAATGATGAAGTGAAGAACATTTTATAGAGTTCCTTTTAAGCTTGAATCTGTGAAATATGCTCAAGGAGAGTCCAGAGAGTACAACACCAAGGTATGAAGTTGACTTGTAAATGCTGATCGGGTATATAAACGCTGGTCTCGCATAGTTGCCGGTCTCATTTAGTAGCTGGGGTAAAAAGTTGCTTGAAAGAAATAAACGCCCGGGCCGTAATTCGAGACAATATGGTAGATTGTTCTGTGAGGTGATAGCAAGTCATCTAGGTAAAAAAGTTAGGTCTCAGACTGTCGAGCCTAAGTATAATTCTGAATTAGGAATTAATTGTCCATTAGTGTATCTGCAGGTGTACTCCTGTGCACTACTAATTCTTGTGTGAAGCTAGGTCCTTCACAAGGTCAGAAATCCCACATCAAGATCTTGTTAATGTTGGAATGATGAAGCATGGAACAGTCTTAGTGTAGTCCTGTTTGATGTTCACCCAAACACCATCTCCGGCGGTTACATGGAATTATGTAATGATGCTGCTCTTGTGAAGGTGTACAGTAAACTGTGTCTCAATCTTCAGCAAGCTGCCGTAACAACATTTAATGCACGATATTAAATCACAGTAAAACAATAAGAAGTGTTATATCCCTACTGTGCATTTTATCTTGAGCACAGTAGGGATATAACACTTCTTATTGTTTTACTGTGATTTAATATCGTGCACTACTCCAGCTTGTTTCAGTACTTTTTATCGATGTGCTATGGTCCCTACTCTAGTTGAAATTTTGTGTACTTTTCATATGTTATTTGTTATAGCTAGATGGCAGTTGGAACCAAGGTGGGTTCACACTGGTTGTACTTCAGATCAGAAAAGATCCTGGTATTACAGTTTCAGCAATGAGTGCTGTCCATCATAATGTGTGGTGTTCAGTTGGGAACTATATTAACATTGATAAAAACTACCGAAACAAGCTGGAGTACATCGAACAATATAGTTAGGTAGCCTGTAAATATTTGGTTAAATATTTTTTGTTTAAAGTCCTTAAAAACTTGTTGAATGCATTTAAGGTAACACAGAAATGTTATTAGCTAAGTTATATTCCTGAAATTAGCTGACAAACTTCAAAAGCTGTTTTGGCTATACATTGAGAATGTCAAATGGAAATGCTTCCAAAGGAATAAGAAGTCACATGGCTGGCCACAACTGGATTAGTATGATATTTAGAATATAATTATATATCAACATAGCATGTGACCAACATGTGTCTACATCAAATCATACTCACATATGTACACATAGTACAGTCACACTACATTTTGTGTTACAGGTTTGGACCTCAACATGATCGTCAGATACAACACTACACAAAACAAATTTTAAAGGGACTAAACTATCTACACTTTAATGGTATCATCCATAGGTAGGTGGGTGTGGTGAAGGTGTGACAGTTATGATCACATGATCCCCTCAGGGACATCAAAGGAGCTAACATTATGGTCACTCATAAAGGACTGGTCAAATTGATTGACTTTGGATGTGCCAAACGTTATTATGAACATATTGGAGCTAGTAATGTGTTCCATTCTGTGAGGGGAACTCCCTTCTGGATGGCCCCTGAAGTAATTTGTGGTCAAGGATATGGACGTCGTTCTGATATCTGGTGAGCCTTGTTATTGTAACCATAGTAACATTGTTGTGAATGTTTAACAGGAGCACAGGTTGTACAGTATATGAAATGGCCACCACCCACCCTCCCTGGGGAGATTTGCCACCTGAAGCTGCTATGTTTCAGATTGGTATAGGCCGGTCAATCCCTAACTTGCCTGATCAATCCGGTTCATCCTTGAAGGAATTTTATCAGTTGTGTCTAACTAGGTGAGTTGTATTGTGTGTGATCACATGATCATCCTGTTACCATAGAGACCCATCAAAACGACCTACAGCACATGATCTGTTAGAAACTAAGTTTATGACACACCCACCATGACAACTGATTATAATAATTTTTGTATTTTTATAAATGATTATTTTCTCCCCTTCAACGTAATCCTAACTCACTGAACCCTAGGTGTGTTTGGATAATGGAAAAGTTCAAATAACTGAAGCCCTACAGAACTACTCTAATAGAACACAGTTTGGATAATGAACCATTGCACATCACATGGGCTGTGGTGATTATTTATCCTGAGGGGGTTCATTACCTAGGAAAGCAATATGTTGTGTTAAAAGGTCTGTAAAGGATCTAGCCTGGTATGTGACACAATTTTGTATATCTGGCATATACAAAGTCCTCACAATTTAGTGTCACTGTGCAGTACATTTATGTAATGTCAGGCCCCAACCAAATTCCTCACTAATGATGTCAGCAATTGGTGGACTAGAACAAACACCCAATAATACCATATACGGTATTATATTCTAGCTCAACTGTAATTTGACCCACCCATCATCATGTGTATTTTAAAAGTACTAAAGAGAGTTAATGATTGCGAATAACGAACAGCAGCAATCACTAAAATATTTAGGGTGCGTTGAAGTGATTTTAAAATAAGTTACAGTTTGTGAAGAAGTTTTATCAACATTTAGAGTTTTCTTCAAGTGAAACAGCTCTATCACTACCGGTACCTCTGCTAATAGGTACAGCTCTATCACTACCTCTGCTAATAGGTAGAAACACAATGAAGACACTTCCACACTCCTTTACTATTATGTCTCCAGAGTCTCCAGCTATTACTACTAGTGGATGGATAGATTGAAGGGTAATACTAAGCCAGCTAGAATAACACCCTCATACACACATGGGCTGGTGCTGCTCCTTGTATACATAAAAATGAGATGCTTGTTATAGTTAGGGTACTGATGTGCTGATTGTTAATGTAACACTGTCAGGATCCCAGCCAATTGGGTGAATATTGAACCCCTTTACTGCCATATATTTCTCAAGGTTGAACTGTATTAGTGTCATGTCATTGTTACCACCTAGTACCCACAATCATTAGCACATCATAAATTTATTCATCTTATACTACAAGATCATGTGATGCTACTTGTTGTAGAGTGTATAATGTGGAGAATTGTTAGTTGGGATGAAAGCACTGGCTCTTTGATGTGGTTCTCATCTCACATCCCATCAGACTCTAGTCCAGCTGGTCAGCCACTCCCCCCTGTTTGGATGTCACAGGGTATACCAGGGGCGGATCCAGAGTCTTGAAAGAGGGGGGCACCTTGCTGAAAAAAAGTTGAAGACCAAAAAAAAAAAAAAAAAAAAAAAGGTCACAACAATAATAGCTAGTTATCCTTTACCAAATATATTATATCACCTATGTTATGTAAAATAAAATTCTATCCTAAGTAAGCTACACTTCCCCATGAACACTGTGACTGCTTTATTAGAGTGATTGGTGATTGACTGCTCTATTAGAGTATCTCGATCTTATATACATTTTTTTTAAGGGAGGGGGGGGGGGGGGGGGCACGTGCCCCCTGTGCCCCCCCTTGGATCCGCCCCTGTTTACTGTCACCACTGCAACAAATCGTCCTGATTAATTGAACTGCTGTAACCATGACGCCATAATGAACACCAATGTACCCACAAAGGGGCTGATCACAGAGAGCTGCACTGATTGGCCAGTCAGGGAACTAGTGAAGTATAGTAGTTGAGTGGTGGGTATAGCATCATGATTCACATGAGATGACTGAGATATGGAGTAGACTGCTTTAGTGGAATACAGTAGAGGGGGAGCAACAATTAGAGTATGATCATGTGATGACACCTGTAAACAATATAAATTGATAACAGATTGACCTGAACAACCAATCTACTCTAGGCCATATTATTTGTTAATTAATACCACACTGTGCTGTCAATTGGGGACACAAAAGAGGACAATGTTATGTGTTGTGGTACGTGTGCCAAACCGTACTAGTCGGGATCAAGCCCACAGTCTTAGCTGTTATTGCCTGGAAAGTCTGTCAGTCAGGCAGCTGCACTTAAATGGTGGCAACTTATTATTATTAGAAACATTTTGATGAAGATACAGCATTGTAAGGCTGGTTAATACTTCTTTGTGAGAAGTATCGTGATATCAAGTGGCAAATACTTACTCCAAAGATTTGGTGTCATAGGTATCAATTTTGCAACATAGCCAGATGTTTGATGATATCGGGTCACATTTTCAATTGGTTGGAGTCAAATTGATCCTATTAATACCCACACACTATTAAAAATGAAGTATAGTTTTCAATAAAACGCCGGACAAGACTATACATAGACGGCTCCAGGATTTTTGGTGACTGGTTTCTAATCAAGAGCATAGCTAGATTTTGGTGAAGGCCAAAAAAACATTTTAAAGGGTAACTTCCTGCTGAAACAGTCCAACTGCCCTCCACTATGCCTAATTATAAATTAATTTTATAGATACATAACTGGCTACACTGCTGCTCTGAATACTGTGACAGCTTTATTAAAGTGATTGACTGCTCTATTAGAGTATCTCGATCTAAACGTGACTGGTTTCTGGAAACCCCTGCTGTAGCCGCTCCTGCTATACCAGTCAAACAGGTTCATCCAGTTACCATATTCAGTTTATCATTTGGTAGTGAGTCGAGGTGTGGGTTTCACGTTGGCACCATGAGCGTACGTAATGTCTGAGGCAACGAGGAGTGGGGATACGCCAGTTGCCTATAAATGCTTCAAAGTTGTCTAGTAGACCACCAGGACTGGATGAGTATTTCTTGAAATACTTAACTGAGGGGTTTGACAGGTTTGATGTTCCTTCAAGTGCTTCCCAGTGTGACCTAAAGAATTTGTGGGCCGCAGAAATATGAGACAACAAGATGAAGCCAATCAGAAACGAGGAGGCAGCTACAGTGTGAGATCATCAAGAATGTCGATACACTCTCAAATCTAAAAGTAAAGGCAACGTATTGTAAAGTGGCACAAGTCTTATAAAGATATCAAAGTGCTTTTCCTAACTTCAGCAATAACACCAGACGTTTCAATCATATTACACCAAAACGATTCAAAAAGCTATATATATTTTTATCGAAGTTTTCTCAGACGGTGTCGTGGCAAATGAGGTCATGAAACTGTACTATGACCTGATGTTGCAGCTGATCCATGTCAGGCTATACAATAAGGGAGTTTACTCCATACAAGGCTTTGCTGTGCCATCAAGTGAAGTGACTGGTCCAATTGTGCTAGCTAAAATTACTTGGAACAGCAGAAACTTCGTATTTTCTGCAGAGAGATTTTGTCTCCAAAGACATTGTGAAGAGAAAGCTTTCTGAAGTTATTACCAGGTAATATACAGTACAAGTGTTCAAGGGGGGATGCAGTTGTAGTGAACCGACCCACACAGTTTGCAAATATGCTGACTACAAATGATGTCGAGGACTATTTAGAATCAAATTGGCAAGTAAGAAATGCCATTTTTGAAGTATTTCCGGCAAACTATTCGTTTGTCTTCTGTGCAGTGGAGAACGACTCAAAAAGTATTTACAAAATTCCTCTCATTCACAACAATATGGCTGAGAACTTTTAAAACATAAAATTGGAAATTTTCCATGTATATATATATATTTTTATTGTAACAAATACAGTGCACATAACATAATTATGATGGCTGAGTACAAAAAAATAGTTAAATGTCAGTGAAATGTCTTTGAAATTGGTGTCGAAGGGTGGACCATCCCTCAGTTGTACCTCTCTCCCTTAAAGTTAACGGAATGGTAGTCCAGAGAGAGGGAATTATACCCAGGAAACCATTAATAAATAAGTCCAATGAATTATATTTCGTCATCTGCTGCAACATCAAACTGTCATCCACAACATGACGAAAGGAGTAAGCATGGGTGACAGATGTTAGAGTGGGACAGAAATCCTGGAGAGGTCCTCGACACTGTAGGTCCAACAACTTACACAGCAAACCAATGGAGCTAGCATAGCGACGAGAAGCTAGAGAGGAAAAGGTAACACCACACAACCTCTCAGCCATTATATATGATTAATATGAGACAGATATTGTTTCCACAAGATCATGATCTTTAAAAAAGTATTTTCAGTTTCCACTCTTGGATCCTCCGTTAGAGATAGGTGAGATCCGAATGTGCTATGAGGATTTTGCACAGTCAGTAGATAGTGCAATCGAGGAGCTACATAGAAAATCCCACTTGGATGTTAGAAGGGCGAACATCCGTTTCCAACGCAATGAAGCTACAGGTATTGATAATGTGAGTAATGTAATTCCGAGGCCTACAAAGTCTTGTGTACAGTAAAAGGTTTCACTTGGTACTATGTTACAACTGGAGGTAACATGTCATAATGTTAACAAGAATATTGCAAGAAGTAGCTACCATGATCAGGAGCTAAATGGCAATAATGAGGAAAACAATTTTTTTAAAGCAATAAAGGACTCTCACGAATTTGGAATGCCAACAGACTTGTCTAACTTAAGATTTGTTCTTCCTGCACACCAGCAGATGTATTGTCTCATAAGAAGGTGGGAAATCATATGATCTTTGACTATATATTTAGGCTATGAATGATGATGTAACCTCACATGATCTTGTGATTGAATATCAACACATTGTTATAAGTGAAGTGTCCAGGGGAAAATTAACATCCAATTATTATGCTTCATGTAAAGTACATGTGTAATTTCATATACATCAGAAAGTTAGATTCCTTCTCCAATGCATCTTGATGTAATACTGCTTGCAGGCATGCATGGCTTTAGCTTCATCATAGTGTATAGTAGGGACAACAAAGGAGTAGGCGTGGCTCACAAAATAATATCACCAGCCTCAATTTTCCCTGACGACGATGAGGCAGTATTGGTTAGGTGAAACTAAGCCCAAACAAGCTTTCAGATCAACCCGAAATGCTTTCAACAAGTTGCTATGGAATTTTAAAAATAATTTATTTAACGGAATTTTCTACTGACTGAGTAAGTAACTGACTGATGCCTTCAGACAAGCGTAACTCGATAACGGCAAAGGCCATGGGCTTGATTTTCCACTGTTTGACGTCACTTCGGCCCGACAGGTGCCTTTTGGCATACTGCAGTACGTACAATGCATTCTTCATGGACTTACCAGTGTCCTCCTTTGTGTCCCATTCATCTTTGTTGACAACAAAAAGTGTCGATTAGGCGATAGCACGTGATGGCTTCCCTTCATAACGGAAATCGTTTGTATTTGTCATAGTGGCTATTCTGATAGCAGAGGCGCTTTTCAAATAGTTCTTGATTCATACTGCTGTGTAACCGGTTGAACATACCCGACAATGAAGCGTAATGGATACGTCACTTTTCAGATGATAATTGGGGTGTGCGGTGCCATTTCAGATGCGGTATGCGTAGGTTCACCAGTCATAATTATTCTTTTACAAAAAAAAGTTAACAAACAAGTACACAGAAAAATTTGGAATTTTCAACTAGAGTAGGGAACATAGCACATCGATAAAAAGTACTGAAACAAGCTGGAGTAGTGCATGATATTAAATCACAGTAAAACAATAAGAAGTGTTATATCCCTACTGTGCTCAAGATACCATAATGGAAATGCACAGTAGGGATATAACACTTCTTATTGTTTTACTGTAATTTAATATCGTGCACTACTCCAACTTGTTTCAGTACTTTTTATTGATGTGCTATGGTCCCTACTCTGGTTGAAAATTCCTGTATACTGGAGGTATGGGACCTTTGGCCACCGTTGTTTACAAACGAATTGCCACACTACTCGCTGAGAAGCATGGACAATCATATAGCAAAACATTGTACTGGTTACGATGTAGGCTGGGATTTTCATTGCTCCGTTCAGCTGTTCAATGTTTAAGAGGTTCAAGGTCCTCTTACCACCGTTGTGGATCGGGCGAGACAGCTGTCATTGACCTTGCTTATGCAGAAGGCAGGCTGGACTCAGCTTCACCTGACTAACTTTATATTTGTTTCACGTGCTTGTAAATATGCGTCCTTTATTTTATGCACAGAACTTTGACTCATACTATTAAAACTGTATACTTGTTTCAGATAGGCGTCGTGAAGGTTCTGTGAGGCTGGTTTCTATTTTTTTGTGAAATAGTACTTCTAGACTGTTGTTACACTCATGAGTTGTGAACTTTACAGGCCATTGGGTTTTCCCCCCAGACAACAATGAAATCATAAAAATACAGTACTAGTTTCCCTTAGCAGGTCACACATGTATTACATGTTCAGTCAATTAACAATTTCTAGGTAAAACACATGTAACCAATGAAACTAAACTTTCATTTTATGTAAAGATAGACAACACAGATACACTGCAGAGGAAGATGAACACATTACAAATAAACAGACTGACATACATACGCTGCATGCAGAAACAATGACACTACACACAGACAGACTGATACATAAACTGACACACTACACACAGACAGACTGACATACTACAGACAGACAGACTGACACACTACACACAGACTGATACATAAACTGACACACTACACACAGACAGACTGACACACTACACAGACAGACTGACACACTACACAGACAGACTGACACACTACACAGACAGACTGACACACTACACAGACAGACTGACACACTACACAGACAGACTGATACATAAACTGACACACTACACACAGACAGACTGACAGACACACTACACACACAGAGACTGACACACAAGTCACTGCTCACTTTCAGGAGTACAGGAATAGCCCAGCTGTAGCAGACAATATTCTGCTGCTATTCTCTCGGCATCCTTAATAGTAGGACTAAGTTTTGTTGGCTGGAACGTTACTCTGAGGGCATTAATCCTTATATGATTGATGAACAGCTGAAGATCAGTAGCCATACTGCTATATACTTGTAGTAGAGTGGAGGGTGTACACAGGAGCACCCCAACCCTGCTTCATACAAATGTCACCTAGTACCTGTGTTAGGAACAGTGTTATTAAACATGGTGTAGGATCACATAACCAATACTCTATATAGTGACCACCTCTATATAATGTTCACTTTAGGACAATTAAAGTTGTTCTTTTAGTGGTGTAGTATTAATTAGGGTGACTTCCCCTAGTCACTCTAATACAGCAATCAATAACACTATTAATGGTTAGTCAGTATAAACCAGGTCACGACCAATATGAAAATTAGCTTAGAACTATTATGTGTAACATAATCCAAGACGTTGTAGTTTGAAAGGTTAAAATGTCAAGGCTGTTATTAATAGTATCAGATTATAATAGTTGATGAATACAGGAATGATCAAGTGATGAATTACATTACAACTACTAATACATTATGATAGCAATCATACATTGTGAGGCTAACAATGATGGAAAGGATTACAGGAGGTACCAGTGTATACCCCACACATCATAGAGGATGAATTCTTCGGGGACACATTGTACACTACAACAATGGCGGATCCAGAATGGGGCATTTGGGGCAAATCCCTCCCCCCTTCACTTTGTGGAAGAGCCATAGCTATTCTTTTGATAAAAATACAATACACCTTGTCAGAATTTAAATAACTCAAGAAAACTGCATATATTACCTCCACTTATTGCAAACTCACCTATTACCAATGCTAAAATAGCTGTCAAACTGTCAGCACCTTCGTACATACTAAGCACCTCTAAAAATAATTATTGCATTGGTGTTAAGACTTTCATAGCCTTTTAAACAGATTTTAAGACTTTACAACATCTGCAAAGGCCATAATGACAAAAATCGGCCTACTAAGGAGTGATCATTGCAACTTAATTATTACAAGAGTATTTGCTCACCTCATCCACGTACAACTGAACTTAGCCTGTTTGTGCCCCTCCCCTTGCCAACTCCTGGATCCGCCCCTGTACAATACTAGTATTTTAAAAATCGTTAATTTAAAAATGAAGTATAATGATAAGACACGACAGAAACGTGAACTTCTCTGCTAATGTCCTTTTCCACAGATTTAGTGAGAGATACCTCCACAACTGACCCATCCAACATTGACCCTAACAACCAACACCTATTTTCACCCTCTTAATAAATACCAACAGTTAATTAATTATTAGCTGTAGCGTAAGTCGTCAATTATCGGCACCATTTCATCACGCAATTGTAAATCCTTAATTCAATGTCGTATGAACTTCCGGTTTGAACCATTTAACAGAGCAGTCCTTCGTCTCTTAGCGCACCAAATTTTAATCATCTCACGTGAGTGAACGTCTTGTTATGAGGAAAATCGCAATGTTTATCGTATGCCAATTATCGGCATGGGGTACCTATTATCGGTAACTGTACTTTCCTGATTGACCAATTATCGGCACAATATGTGCGATTTTGTGTGTAACTTTATGATGGCTTGTTGTGTAACTTCATGATGGCTCATTGTGTAACTCCATGATGGCTCGTTGTGTAACTCCATGATGGCTCGTTGTGCAACTTCATGATGGCTCCTCGTTGGTTCTTTGTGAAATTTTTATAGGAGGTGCAGTCCTTGGGTAACTCCGTTTCACAGAAGTTTTACGAAGATGATGTAGGGATGACACGAGGTGATCATAACATATCACGTGACAATCATACAAGTTACATCTAATACATTCGTGCAGTGCTATGATTATACCTAGTGTTACAAGTGCGTGTGTGTGTGCGTGTAATCTATATATATATCTAGTTCAGTTCCTACATCTCCCCCCCCCCCCATCCTTGGTGGGCACGGGTGCGTATGTTGCTGCTATGGCCAAGTGGGGTCCTCAATTAGACGTGCGGGTGCTCTACGAGATCTCTGTGAACGGCGCTGCTGTTGTGCAGATTGAGACGGTTCGTGGGAGGGGGTATGTGAATCTTGAGGTAAGTTTGAAGGGATGATCTGCTGAGGTGTGTAGGCAGCACAAGAGGCAGGTGTCCGATGTCTCAGGAAGCGTCTGTTGCGTAGAGTAAAGTATCAATTATCGGACAATATGATGTTCGGACAGCTGCCACCCACTTCCTGGAAATCCTGCAGCTTAGGTTATTGTACCAAAAGGTAGGCTACAATAAGCAATAATTATCCTCCAACAATCAGCTTTGTGTGATTAAAAGCTTAAGAGTTACAGCCAATAGTATGCTTAGTCCGATAAAATCTATGCTCGGATAAAACTATCAGTTGTCGGACTTAGATTTTTACTACCAGTAAACAATGTCCAATTTATTTCAAATTTGTATGCAATATACCTGTACTCATTAGCTATTAATGGCCAAAAAATGGTTTCGTTATCTTTAGCATAGAGGGAGTACGAGCCCCCCAATTTTTAGCGGTATTGTCGGACGCCCTCCGCTTTAATTTAGCCATGCCCACCAACAGAGTTTGTATGCTTTTGCAACAAATGCACCAGTGCTAAACCACAGAAGAAGGTAAATAAATATCTCTCAAGAGTAGAGGTGTGTTTTAAAGTTGATATTCAGGATATTTCCATTGGAACGCAGTATTTTTGACTCCTAAATGAAGGAGATGCGCGCAAGGTGGAAAAATGAAGTTATGCAAAACCACCTTCTGACCACCTACATATGCTAGTCTTGGTGTC
The DNA here is from genome assembly GCF_963678975.1 of Dysidea avara. NCBI lineage: Eukaryota > Metazoa > Porifera > Demospongiae > Dictyoceratida > Dysideidae > Dysidea > Dysidea avara. The sequence goes on from NC_089275.1 coordinate 397,135, forward strand.
CTATCACAAATACTGTCACGAAAATTGAAAGGCTTTTCTTTCTCTACCTTATATGGGTGAAACAAAAAGGACGAAAATGTTGCTTTGTGCATCCATAGAAGGTAGAAAATGGAATATCTTTTCATTTCTAGGTGGTATTCGCGATTGAGGCACCAAGACTAACAAATGTGGTTGGTCAGAAAGTTGTGCCTCGTAATTTCATTTTTCCACCTAGCGTGCATCTCCTTCATTTAGGAACCAAAAATACTGCGTTCCAATAGAAATATCCTGAATATCAACTTTAAAACACACCTCTACTTTTGAAAGATATTTATTTACCTTCTTCTGTGGTTTAGCACTGGTGCATTTGTTGCAAAAAGCATGAACTCTGTTGGTGGGCATGGCTAAATTAAAGTGGAGGGCGTCCGACAATACCGCTAAAAATTGGGGGGCTCGTACTCCCTCTATGCTAAAGATAACGAAACCACTTTTTGGCCATTAATAGCTAATGAGTACAGGTATATTGCATACAAATTTGAAATAAATTGGACATTGTTTACTGGTAGTAAAAATCTAAGTCCGACAACTGATAGTTTTATCCGAGCATAGATTTTATCGGACTAAGCATACTATTGGCTGTAACTCTTAAACTTTTAATCATGCAAAGCTGATTATTGGAGGATAATTATTGCTTATTGTAGCCTACCTTTTGGTACAATAACCAAAGCTGCAGGATTCCCAGGAAGTGAATGGCAGCTGTCCGAACATCATATTGTCCGATAATTGATACTTTACTCTACGAGAACCCGTCCACTCTGTGTTCTGACATGATATCTTCGGTGAGGGCCAATTGCAACGACTGTTGCATATGTGTCCCAAAGCTTGGTCTGTGTGTTTTGCAACGCCACCGCCGACCCAATCTCAATGTCTGTAAGTGGATGCGTGTGGGTGTTATAGTATGTCTCTGACTGACGCAATGTGTGGGCTGCTTGCTGGTCTGCTTCCTGCGAGGAGCGTTGCCACTCTGGAGCAAAGGAGCGACGATGGGCTGGCAGACTGTCCTGAACAGGGTGGCCATAGAGTTTCTGAGCTGGCGATAGGCCGTCTCTACGTGAGGGAGTGTTGCGATACTGGAGGAGGGCTCTGCACAGCCTATTGTCATTAAGCTGGCGGTGATCCCAGGATGCTGCAAGAACCCTCTTCATCGATTTGACGGTTGCCTCGGCTTTACCGTTGCTCTGGGGGTATCTGGGTGATGACATCTTATGTGTGAAGCCCCACTGGGCAGCAAAGGTGTTAAACTCTTTGGCTGTAAACTGTGGCCCCCCATCTGACCACAGGATGTCAGGAATTGCTGTGCGGCAGAACGTAGAACGTAGTGCGGAAACTAGGTGTCTAGTAGTAGTGTTGGAGCCCATTGGAATGACGTCTGGCCAATCAGAGTAACAATCAACAATGATTAAAAATTGTTTACCACCGTAGGCGGCGAAGTCAGCAGTAACCTCTTGGAATGGGCGTAGTGGTTTAGGCTTGGACACTATCGGTTCCTTCGGATTGGATGGTAAGTGATCTTGGCAGAACTGGCAAGCTGTGATGATGTTCTCGATGTCATTATTGATTCCTGGCCAATACACCGTCAAACGTGCCCGTTGCTTGGTGCGGACTATACCCTGGTGTGCTTCATGAAGATCTGCTAGTACTTGACGGCGCATGGCTCTGGGGACCAGTAACTGGCAACCATGTACAATTAAGCCATCCTCTATGCTCAGATGTCCCTTAACAGCCCAGAACTGCTTGCAGGTTTCAGGGAGTTGACGGCGGTGTGCTGGGAATCCATTGAGGATGGTGCTATAGAGGTCCTGGTATTCCACGTCTTGTTCTGCCTTGTCCCTTAAGTCCTGGAGGCGTGTTGGTAAGGTGAAGCCCAGGCAGCTCACAGCCCGTATTTCTGAAATGGTGATTTCCGGGCAGAGCTGGGAGTCTGTTTCTGCCATGGTGTCCTCCTCGCACGGGTCCATGGTGGGGTGCCGAGAGAGGGCGTCTGGTGCATGATGGCCACTGCCTTTTGTCCACTCTGCTGTGAAATTATATCCCATGATTCGTGTCTTCAGACGTTGTAGTCTCGGGTTCTCTATCTCATCCAAGCGATGAGTGTTTAAGATCGATATTAGAGGGTTGTGGTCAGTGATAATGTTGAAGTGCGGTAACCCAGCTAGAAAGATGCGGCATTTCATAATAGCCCATGCAACTGCGAGCATCTCTAATTCAATGACAGCATAACGTGCCTCTGCTTCTGACAAGAAACGTGAACCTGCTTGAACTAGGACCCATCTCTCTGCTGTCTTCTGCTGTAGTATGAAGCCTAGCCCCTGCCTGCTGGCATCAGTACACAAGCGAGTTGGTTTGTGGGTATCGAAGAAGGACAACACTGGGGCTGTGGTGAGGGATTTCTTGATCTGACTAAGGGCTTCGTCTTGGGTGGCAGACCACATAAACTCATTTTTGGTACTCAACAATGGTCTCAGTGGGCCTAGGAGAGTAGCAAGGGTGTTAGTACTGGTTGACAACTGGTTTACAAGCCCAAGAAAGGATCTCAACTCAGAGCGGTTTGTAGGGGAAGGGTAGGCTGTGATTGCCAAGGTAATGGATGGGTCAACCTGATACCCTTCTGCTGACAGTTGGAAGCCAGCAAAAGTGACCTGGCGCTTGAAGAATTGGCACTTGTCTGTGTTCAGGGTGATATTGCAGTCTGCGCAGCGTTGCAGAAATTGTCTCACGTGTTTCTCGTGTTCACTGATGTTGCTGTCATATATGACAAAGTCATCGACTATGCGGCGGAATCCTGAGAGGCCCCTGAATGCTTCGGTCATGCGCCGATTATAATGTTCTGATATGGACGAAAGTCCATAGGGAGCACGTAAATACTTGTATCGCCCAAATGGTGTAATGAATGTGGTGAGGGGTTGACTGGTTTCATTCAAGGGGCATTGGTGGTAGCCCTTTAGTGCATCAAGCACTGTGAATATCTTGGCCTCACTAGCGGCGATATCAGCAACTGCTTCCGCTGGTGTGGGCGATTGGTACCTCTCACGGATTACGAAGCGGTTAAGGTGGGACAAGTCTACGCACATCCGAATTTTATCCGAGTTCTTCTTTGGTGTCACCACAATTGGTGCACACCACGCTGTAGCCTCGGTAACCGGTGTGATTATGTGTTGTGATTCAAGCAATTGAAGTTCAGCCTGGAGCTTCTCCCGGTAGGCGAAAGGGATTGTGCGAGGTGTGTGAACACAAAACGGTTTGGCTGAGTCTGTTATTGCTATATGGAATTCTTCGCCTTGCATGACCCTTATGTGTCCGTCAAACACAGTTGGAAAGGCAGTAGTCAGCTGGTCTGTGGATGACAGTGGTGGCTGTAGGATTGCTGCATTGATTGTCACTGTTGGTGGAGTTGCCTGTTCCTTGGCGTTGATGGCAGCAGGGGCTACCGGGAGCGGTGTTGGGTAACAGGGTGGGAGGATTCCAAGTGCTTTACAGGCCTTCCATGACATCATTACTCCTGTGACGTCCTTGAAGACATGAATCTCTTCACGGTGTGTTCTGCCTTGGAGTGAGAAAGTAGTGGGAAGCTTCCCCATAGGTGTCATCTTGTGGCCACTAGCTGTGAGTGGTGATATAAGTGAGGGTAAGAGGTTAGATGGGTGTTCGTCAAGTAGGGTCAAGAGGTGTGGGCCTGCCGCTGAGATGTCAGCTCCAGTGTCGGGGAGCATGGATGTGACAGCGGATCCATTTACCGTGCTGACCTGTATGCTGATGGTTGGGGCATGGTCTGTACCAGTGACTTGTCTGAGTGCGGACAGGTGGTTGGGACTTTGTTCTGTGATGGTGGCGTCCTCTGGTGGTATATACATAACATTCGCCGATGGGTATGCTGGTGGCTGTGTGGTACCTGGTGTTCGGGATTGGCGTGCCCGGCACACTTTGGCAAAGTGCCCTATTTTGCTACAGTGGTGGCAGGTTTTGTCATAAGCTGGACAGTGCGTTCGTCCCCCCAAGTGTGGTTTGGATCCACATCCAGGGCACTGCTGCTGTCGTTGTTGGGGTGGTTGCGGCCTCTGGAGTGGTTGCTTTCGCTGGATAGGAAGTGGTTGCTGTTTATGTTGTTGGATTGCTAATACTGATGCTGGGGTACCCTCTTGGATTGATCGGCACTGTTTCTTAGCAGCCTCTTGCGCTCTGCATATGGTGATAGCAGCCTCCAAGGTCAATTCCTGCTGTCGAAGAAGGTGCTCAACGGTGTCCTGGTCTATTAGCCCCTCGATGATCTGGTCTCTGATGCTCTTTTGCGCACAGGGATTGGAGCAAAAGTTACAAGTCTTTGTTAGCTCTCTCAGGGCTACTAGAAAGTCATCGAAACTCTCTCCTGGTTGTTGCCTGCGGCTCCTCAAGTTGCGGCGCTCAACAGATTCATTGATCTGGCCATCTATGTGCCGTTTGATTGCCTGTATGATTGCAGCGGAATCGCTTCGCTGTTCCTCTGATAGGCCGAGGTTATTTACAATAGAGAGGGTTTCCCTCGACAAACACAATGTCAAAACCTGTACCTTGGTGGCAGCTGATTCGCCGGCCAGTCCTGATAGTGTGCAGTAGGACGTCCACTGTGCCCTCCATGCCTCAAAATCACCACCACGGTCCACTTGTATGTCGAGCTTGGGTAGATCAGACTGTCGGAAGACGTATGGCATCGCGGAAGTCTAGGGGCAAAGTACGACAGAAACAATGTAAGCTAATTACGGTGTAACCTTTACAGGTGCCTCGACCGGCACAGGGGGTCACTCAGGTGGTTAGAATAGTCTTCGGTCGACGAAGGTCACAGCGAAACTGCTCGCGGCGCCATGTAGGGATGACACGAGGTGATCATAACATATCACGTGACAATCATACAAGTTACATCTAATACATTCGTGCAGTGCTATGATTATACCTAGTGTTACAAGTGCGTGTGTGTGTGCGTGTAATCTATATATATATCTAGTTCAGTTCCTACAGATGAGGCCAGCCTTTTGAGAGATATTCAGGTTAGACGTGAAAGCATACTGGTTTTCAATACAAAATTATTTTTACACAATTCCATGCTTAACCAGAATGGCTTGCATAGCACTTTAACAAAAATAATCACCGAATGAAAATGATTCTACGAAACGTTTTAGAGGATATAACAGCCCATTGTGGAACTTAGTAGCCTCCATATGCCCTGTAGCCTCTGTAGTTTACAAGTGCCGATAATTGGCGACTTACACTAATCGTTATGTTTTTAACGATTATGAAACTCCTTGATTCTGATTGGCCAACCAATATTTTGGCTGGATCGCACTTCCGGACCAAAGATACTCGAGCATTATCAACAGATGCTGTTAGCGCATTAGCACAAACCTGACTGGGCATGAGACTAAGTGCATATATAGTATGTTCACGTTGAGCTGAATCCTCAAAAACATTTAATAACTCATGGATGTAATTGCACACGATCTTGAAATTTGGCTCATTTGTAGTACTGCTTGACCCGCTAAAAATATTTCAAAATCCTTTAGTTCAAATGTTTGATGTAATATTTACGGTTAATCAAAATTTTCACAATACATTTCCTATGGGGAAGCCATATAAGTACAATGTCCATTACAGCCTTTTCCCGAACTTGTAATGGAGCCAAACTGTACATGTCTGTTGTTGACACCTTTGCTGTTACCAATGATCATCTGGTTGGCTGAAATGTTAACTCTGTTGAGAAAAAATCCACTTTCAATTTTTAGCTGTTTTTCAGGATTCAGCTCAACGTGAACATACTATAGTCTATGGACTTTATCCAGTGACGTGCATTATTTGGGGTACTAATGTACAGGCGCCTATGGAGAAATTGTTTTGATTGATCACCATATTTCAGCCAGGGAAGGAGATATCAAGCTCTAAGCAACAGGTATGGGTACAAGAGAACACAATAAACAATTTGTATTGCAAGGTAAAAACTTTTCGAGATAACACTCGTTTACAATAGTTTTTTTACCCATACCTATTTGCTACTTGTATTTCTCCATAAGCGCCTGTACAGTAGTACCCCAAATAACGCGGCCATTTTGTGCTCGTGACGTCATTGAGGATAAGTCCATTAAGCGCCTCAAAATTTCATCACGTGAGACACAATGACTACTCACCAAAACCAGCTATTGGATGGACAAGTGGCTACATCAGGTTGTGTACTAGTCCCGTAGTTTTTACATGAACAATACACCTACACTGTTCTATATGATGCGTACCATTTAAGACCTCCTTACTTTGCTGTCTAGCATTTAGGGTTAGTCAAAGTGTTAGCTCTCACGCCAGAGAACGAATTTACTGGCTCAAGTGATTGCTACAACTATAATCCTCGCTGTAAACACATCCACCAACCACATTTTAGCGCATCACAACTTAAACGCGCACAATGCTTGTATCCCACTTCTGGGGCGCGGCTGACTTACACCAATTTAATTTAATTTTTATTTGTTTAACCAAAAGGTAAGGTGAATACAAAAGGCAAATATGCCTATATGAGTACCACCTACAAAAACGATACAATACAAAACCAAAGAACTAAGGATACATTACAAAGACAATTACAGTACAGTGAAATAAAAAATTTACATTAAAAACATACATGACTTAACCAGAAACAAAATTGTAAAGCATTCGCCTAAAAGTAGTGCGGCGTGTAGTAGACAGAATGTCAAATGGGATGGAGTTCCACCAGAAAACACTGTTCACAAAAAAGGAGTAACGGTAAGAGTTTATGGATGACTGCTTACATAGAATAGACAGTGAGTGTGATCTGGTAGAGGCAGCAGAAGAAAAAGTGAAGTAATCATTAAACTTTAGAGATATATGATGGTGAAGAATATCATAGATAATAGTCAATGACAGATATTTACGTCGGGTGGAAAGAGATGGCCATGATAGCTCTGCACAGCATTCCTCAGATGATTTAGACCATTTATAGGTCCTAGGACAAAATCTGCTGCCACAAATCCAGTGAGCACCACGGTTTTGTACTCGTTCAAGGGCACTGGAGTTCTTATGAGTGTGTGGATTCAACACAGTACTTGCATAATCCAGAATAGGAATCACAAGTGCCCTAAAGGCCTTTTGTTTTGAAGAAGCTTTGCAGGTAAACATATGACGGCGTAGGAGATTTAGTACTCTAGTAGCTTTTTTGGAAACATGTGAAACATTGATTATCCGGAATATGAAACGGAGTACTTCGCTTTTGACACTCCGTGTTGTTGAGGCGCTTAACTACAATGCACAGGTGATGGCAAACTCCTAAATGACTCGCTAAAAGAACCATTTGAAGGTGAGCTAAGATAAAAATAAGGTAGTTATTACCAAGCTACATTCTTTATCCTCGTTTTTTTTTATCCAATTTATAGCACAGCTACCAGCGGTCAAACGTTAATGAGCCGCTAGACCTTACAGGAAACCAGGAGAACTGTGTACATATTCTGGCGACTCAGTCACCAGAATTCATGGCACTTATAAGCACCTTCCCAAGCAGATGTATAACCGGCATGAGAGGAGCATGATCTGGCTACTGTAGTTGCTGTATGAAAGCATATGGCACTATCTATGCTGGCACGCATTCCGGACTAACTGGTTTTCGCACTTCAGTGACTGCTCCTGGGGCTGATGGGTATTGTGTTGTACAAGACAAAGTCATAGACGACATTCGAATCTGTGACATTACAAGAACATATCTAAGGAACAGTAAGACGATGTCCTATGCTACATGCAATGCTACATGCAATGCTACACCCATATCATGTGAATGAACACCTGAAAAGTGGAAGAGGTAGTTACAGTAGTTTAAACAAATGGAGTGCGCGATAATCGAGATGGTACTGTTTCATATCCCTGATAAAGATATAATAGTCTGTGTCACTGTGTAATCACCATTAACTAAGACGATGCAACTGGATTTGCCTGAACAACAGGCATGAATGTAACATCTGCTAAAGAATTGTTGTAGCTGCGTGAAGCCGTAGAGTGGGGGTGTTTATTATCTGGGTGAAGCATATGGCGACATCATTTGTTTCATCTAGAGTGTACCGGATTGCATTCATTTCCAACCAACCTCTGCAATTAAGCCTTTTCACAAGGTACTGGTGGAAAATGTATTGTACCAGAGATGCGATTAATGACATGATCAAACGATCGATGCCGCATGGTCATGGATGCAACCTCATAAATGGAATACCTCTGAGATTCACTAATGGTAGATAGACATGCAAAGTTTCTTGAATGAATGACTGAACTCCAAGTGGCTGATGTAAAAATAATTTGAAGGACAGTCATATTTTATTACGTTTTTCTACATACAGTGTGTTATATCACAATTATTGTGCTACAATTACATATACAACATGAGTACTTCCATTTTACTGCTAGATGTGCATGTGGTCAACTGACTACTGATTTACAAGTTGTGTTTCACAGTAAACGTTGGTATATGATGTACATGCATATTTGAACATATATATTATCACGTGGCCAGGTTGTACATAATGGCACTCTGTAGTTAGCAGTGGAGACCACCATTAGCCTGACCATTAAAAAGTACAGCATCACCACTGACAACATATAGTGCTATTGTATTATGATGTCAGGTATGTGTCATCTAATGTGCCGTCTAGGGGAGTCTAATCAAAAAATTTCATCACTTGCTGAAGTCAGATATATATGATGAGATCCACTAAAACTGTTGAATAGCTCTCAAAAATGCAACTAGACAATTTAAATTTTAGAAGACGAAGGCAACCTGGCTGCTCTATTAAAAGTAGCTGAATTGGTGTTTCACATCTTTTGTAGTGCTAAATCACCTTCAGTAGTTTCCGGCCAAGCAGGAAGCTGCCTCCATTGCTTCAGTGGTAGCTACACAACCTTCCTTTATTGGAATGGTAGGTTGTTTTCTACTGTATAACAACTTAGTGTAATAAATACAACACATAGAAGTGTAAAAATACATCACACATAAGGCCACTCCAAATAAATTCTCTGTTTCCCGTCCACCGCCCGCATCTAGTTACTGCCAGCTATAAATATTCCATTATTCCGTATTCTTCCATTATTTTCCGGTTATTACTGACAGGCTCAGTAAAAGCCATCTTGAAACAGTGTCAGCTCACGTGTCAACAGTGCTGTCAAGTCAGCTCACGTGTCAACAGTGCTGTCAAGTCAGCACAAACTTCACGTTTGTGTTGTTTTTGCAACTTACAAAGGAAGGAACAAGCTTAAGCATGCTTTTATGCAGCCTTTTTGGCTGTGCCAGGCAAATAATGGCTTGAAAAGCTAGCCAATCTTATAATGAAATAATGGAAATGGACCGCCTGCCCGCCCGCATGCAAATATTCCCTAGTCCAGGACGGGAAACAGAGAATGTATTGGAGTGGCCTAAATGAATTCTGTGAGTCATAGAAACAATCACCAGTAACACAACACTTTATTATATGGCTCATCTCAAACTATAACAACAGTAGATAACTTTCAATATAAAAATTATTGAAATAGTATCAGCAGTTCAGCTTGGCAGGTCCACAAAAAGTTCTTGTTGCTATTAACAACTCTTACAAACAGCAGTCCACAACCAGACGTACCAGGATGAAATTAATAATATAACCAGTTATTACTAATCTTGGGTGAGTTCTTTACCGTAGAAAAGCATCGGACTGTCTAAATAGAAGCGTTATTGCAATGAATTTGGTACACAAAAATAGGCATGGTCCGCTTCGCCCCAATTTCTCATAAATTCCATAGAAACGTCAAAACATGGCCGAATTGACCGATTCTTTTTAGCAGAATGGTCTTTCAGTTACTTAAACTCACTTTTAAACGAACAAACAATGAAGAAGAGTCGGTAGTATAGACCTTATTCACTGAATTAATTTCATAGCGCTTACAACCCGTTGCAAAGGAGTTGTCCGCCAATATTCGCCATTTGCAGTACCAAAACCATAGTAACATCACAATTCTCCGCTAAATTCGCCATTTGCAGTACCATAACTATGGTAACATGATAGCAACCGTTGTGCTCGCCCAGTTTTAGAACTCAAAATGGCGTCCGAAAGACCATCACCATGGCAAATAGGGAGCCTTTTATGGCTTCGCGTGACATCAGAGGGCGCTTACTGTTCTAAATGAATAAGGTCTATAGACCTTATTCAATTAGAATGATAAGCGCCCGGAAGCGTTACGACATTTCCATGGCGACAGTCACGTGAATCAGCAATTTTTAGCAGACGCCATTTTGAGTACCGAAGTGCAATGCCGCCTTCGTTTGCCAGGTAAGGCCATCAAACAAATCACTCGACAAAATACTTTAACGACTTTGTTTTGACTTTGTTTTGACTTTGTTTTGACTACTTCTTTAATTTGTCAGCATTTCATTTTGCTCATATAACTACGCTGTTAATATATGACTGATCCATGTTGTCATTATTGTTATACTATTTTCACATTTAAAAACAAACTACTAAAATACATAGTATTGTTATAACAACTAAATGAAGCAGCCATTATCTACTGCACCACTATAAAGATAAAGACAGCAAAAAGAAGTACTGCAGCAAACTCTTGGAAATAGATTGGATTTCACATCTTTTTTCACCATGGCCTTTTTGGGGGCCGCACCTTTTTTTACAGCTTGGCTGTTTTTGATTAGATAAAATATATGCAATGAAATACATGACAGTACACAATGGCGGATCCAGGATGGGGCATTTGGGGCAAATGCCCCCCCCCTCCCTCTCCACCTTGTGGAGGAGGCAACCATCCTTCTGATTAAAACAGCTAGTAAATTTTATGTCAGGCCAACCGAGATCAGTTTAAAACTTATGAAAATATGCACATTTTACTAGCATTTATTACAAATTCACCCTGAGACCAAAGCGAACCGAAGTCAAACTATTATAAACTGTAAAATAGTCACTCAGCACATTCGTGCGTACTAAGCGCCTCTAAAAATAATTATCGTGTTGCTGTTATTTAAGACATTCAGAGCCTTTAAAACAGTTTCAGTTAAGACTTCACAACCAATCTGAAAAGGCCAAAATGGCAAATATCAACAGTGAGACACCACTAAGAGGTGATTATTTGCCGCTTTAAAAAAGCAGCACTGAACTATAGAGAATATGGTTCTCCCCATGCATGCAACCACCTACAACTTACCCTATTTGTGCCCCTCCCCTAGCCAGCTCCTGGATCCGCCCCTGGTACAAGAGTTTGACTTTGTTTTGTCTTTATCTTTATAGTGGTGCAGTAGATAATGGCTGCTTCATTTAGTTGTTATAACAATACTATGTATTTTAGTAGTTTGTTTTTAAATGTGAAAATAGTATAACAATAATGACAACATGGATCAGTCATATATTAACAGCGTAGTTATAATGAGCAAAATGAAATGCTGACAAATTAAAGAAGTAAACAGAACTCTCAATAGCCTGTTAACCATGGGACTGCATATTATGTATACCTGGTAGTTAAAATCTTTTTTTTAAATTCTGGTAGATTGTCACTTGACTAATTGCAATTATTCTCTTGGCGATACCAAGAGAAGCTTCAATTGATTGGATTGAAAGAAGACCCATATCTTCTGCCACGAGACCACTGGTCGCCTTCGAGGGCTCTATGGCCCAAAGTAGAATCGCCGGATATTTGTGTGTACCTTATAAATTCACCTAGCCCATACACGATGGAAGAGTTGAAAGGTTACAAAAGTACAGAAGCATGGGCATACTTCGTGGCTGGATTCGTCGAAGATGTGCTGATTACTAAGGTTAACGAGAACTCGCTCCTTATGACAGCAAAGGTATACAGTACTCAGTGACTAGTCTAGAGTTTTGCACTCTGTGTTATAGTTGATTTTTCCTCACACTAGAGTAGCCGGAAGAGCCTTTCTTCCCTAGCCCCTGGAGCACACATAGCTATGTAAAACAAAAACAATACAAAACACAAAATCACAGGAAGATTTTTTTTCAAAATGACACCTGTGTCTTCAGTGATTCGTAAAATTTATCCTCACAGTAGTCAGCAGATCTACTGGAGACAACAGTACAAAATTAATGATACAAAAGCACACACAAACAAAAAAAGGCAAACACAGAAAATGATCTGCTAAGTGAACCCTATGCACATGCTAACGACGGCACGTGCTACCTTTAATAACCTGAGTTGCATGCAGGCTGTGCAAATATTTTAAATGCATAAGTTACATACAACCAAACATGCACAGCCTATAGATTCAGGTAAACCATGCAGTTTGCCTACCCCATATTGGCCATCTATATTAGTGGAACTACATGTACATGTACAATATTATTGTGCACTGATGGCCTGATTGTTCTATATATTAGAAGATAGGTATGCCCTAATTCTGGAAACTTGCTTCCTCTCTGTAGTATAGTGTTACATTTGCATGTGTCACAGTGTATATACCCATTCAGTAGCTATACAGCTAGCTATAGCTATATACTTTTATATTTAAAGGTTAAACATAGCCAGTGTATGAACAGTCCACCATTGAGACCATGGCTTGACATTAAACCGGATGGAACAATCATCTGTGCTCACTGTAATGGTGCAGGCGAGGCATGCTCCCATGTAGCTGCTACACTATATGCAGTGATGGCTGGGGTGAGACTACGAGATGAAACTTCCTGTACTTCTGAACCTTGCCAGTGGTTAGCACCAACTGTAACAAAAAAAGGTACATAGTTTAATCTGCAAATTTATGTCAGTGTCGTTAAATGTAAAACGTTGCAACCAGCACACTGTGTACAGTATCAACACATAAAATTAATCTGCTTAAAGCATTGCAAGTGACCGTTGCATTACAACAAAGTGGGTGTACGCTCTATTAGAGTGTATTGGGAACCATTTTGTCTGTGCTCTATTAGAGTGAAAACAATACCCGTAATGAAGTGGCCACCGCAAAGCCATGAATGTTTGGTTGGCAACCAGTCTTTACGAGCGGATATCCATCGTCTTCTTCGGTTAGTATCACCTGGAAACTTATAGAATGAAATTCCACAGCCCTTAGAAAATTCTCGGTTGCAATCCGGGGCGCAGCATTTCTTCCCCATGAAATGTATTCATACGCTAAATGGCTTTAAGAACTCAAAATGGCGAACAATAATCCGCCTGAAATGTTGTAAACTTCAGGCGGATTATTCGCTTCGCAACGCCTTCGCAACAGCTATAAACGCTATAGTTATAATTACGAGCGCCTCAAAATTAATTCTGTGAATAAGGTCTATTGCTTCACCACCTAGCAAGAACGAGGAGCGCATAGAAATAATTAACAACACGGATGCGGAATTTGGAATGTATTGTTGCTATTGGAGTGCGCGGTTACGTTTCATATCCCGGGTAACGAATATATAATCTATGCTCACACTGCATCTCGCACTGCATGCACTTCGTGATGGTGTCGTGATCATACAACATCACTTATTATCGCTTTTTGCAAGACGGTTGTCAGTTACAATTTAGCACTAAACTCCAGCAACACTGAATTTATTTGGCTATTCCTTAAGACAGCAATTAACAGTGCGTTAAATCTCTTTGTACCAAAATTACCTGTTAAAGAATCTAATCAACCCAGATGGTTTAACTCAGCTATTCGTCATAAAATTAAGTGTCTCCGTACCTCCAAAAGACAACTTACAAGACACCCTACTACCAGGAAAAGACTCAAAGTAACTAATTTACAAAACGAGCTACAACAGATGATAATAGAAGCCAAGGCCAATTATGAGACCAATCTTGCACTTAGTTATGCTCACACAAACAGTAACAAAATCTTTCAGTATATTTCTAGCATCAAGGGTCGAGAAAACTTTCCAGCCAACATGACTTACAATGATGACTGTGTATCCTCAGACTCAGATAAAGCTCAATTGTTCAACAACTACTTTTATTCTATATTCTCCACATCTGATGACATACCAACAAATGAAACAGATTATCAGCCCAGATCTCCCATTGTACAGGACATTAATTTCTCTAATTCTGATGTTCTTGAACTGCTCACAACCCTGGATGTCAGTAAAGCATGTGGTATTGACAGCTTCAGTCCAAAAATTTTTAAATATTGTGCCCTACCATTACTTCAAGTGATTTGCCATCTTTTTCGTACAAGTTTATCATGCAGCACCATACCCCAGGACTGGCGCACCCACTGTGTGATCCCCATATATAAATCTGGAGATAAGACTTCTGTTTCCAACTACAGACCCATTTCACTGTTATGTATTCTCTCCAAGGTAATGGAAAGATTAGTGTACAACAATATTATTGATCATGTACAGAAACTCTCCACTAAATGTCAATTTGGTTTTCTTCCCAAAAGATCTACATTACAACAATTGTTGGTATTCGCCAAAACGTTTTAGAGCCTAAATGTGAAGTTGATGTCGTGTATATGGATTTTCGAAAAGCATTCGATACTGTTTCTCACGATCGTCTTTTACAAAAACTATGGGCTGTTGGAATAACTGGAACAGTTTGGAAGTGGTTCCAAGCGTATCTGAAGCAACGATACCAATGCGTCAAGGTTGGGGACTCATTTTCAGATCTATGTAATGTTTTATCAGGAGTTCCTCAGGGAAGTGTCCTTGGACCCTTACTGTTTGTCATTTTCATCAATGATTTACCCGAACATATTCAATTCGCAATTCCCTTTATCTTTGCCGATGACACCAAGTGTCTGTGTAAGATTAGATCTTCTGATGACACTGAGAAATTACAAACAGATATCAACAATGCCTTTATCTGGAGTATTACATCAGAACTATTTTTTAATTATTCCAAATTCGTTCATCTTCGCTTCTGGGCCAAAGACTCATTAGACCATTCAATTTATAGTATTAATGGACAGCCAATCCCTCGTTTATCACACCACAAAGATCTTGGGGTAATATTCACATGTGACTTCAACTGGACAGCCCACTATTCATCTATTTCTGCAAAAGCTTATAAAATTTTAGGTCTTATCAGGAGAACTTTTAAAACCAATTGTATGGAAGCCAAGAAAAACTTGTACATCTCATTAGTAAGATCCCAACTAATCTACTGCTCACAAATGTGGAGACCGCAATTAATAAAAGACGTAACATCACTAGAACGCATACAACGAAGAGCAACTAAGTATATTTTAAATGACTACACCTCTACCTATAAATCCAGACTGGAACAACTAAACCTCCTACCACTAATGTACATCTATGAAGTAAATGACCTTATGTTCTTAATAAAATCATTGAAATCGCCATCAGACAACTTTGAAATTAGAGATCATATTACCTTTACCAGTAACTCTACTAGATCAGGGACACATCACAAGCTAACCCATCCTAGAATATCATCAGCGGTACAGCGTCACTTTTACTTCAATAGAATCTCACAACTTTACAACTACCTCCCAGTTATTAACATTTCATTACCAACTAACATTATCAAACGCCAATTAATCCAACACTTATGGACTCATTTTTACAATAATTTCAATTCTGATCGAGCCTGCATTTTTCACCTTCTTTGTCCATGTCATCGTTGCTCCAGTGTGCCTATATCTGTAAACTTCAATGAACTGTAACTATAATTCTGTAATTAATGGTAACTAAAATTGTTTACTTATAATTTTTTTTTTTTCACCTTGGATGTCAGCACCTGTTGCTGGCATACCTTCAGCATGCAATTTTGATTTTACTCGCACGCATGCTGTAAAGCTAAATAAATAAATAAAATAAATAAAATTTCCCTGGCGATATCACGTGAAAAACAGCAAATCAGATACTTCGAAAGAATTTGAAACTGTCTGGCCGCCTATCATTGGTTGTTTTTCACGTGAGTCCTATTCAGAATTTTTGTACGACTGATAACCGACTCGCAAAAAGCGATAAACAACACACACAACCAGACATTATCCTACGAGTGATCACTTTGATTGTCATTTCATTGGGAGGGAACATATCGAGAGGCGGGCTAGTCCTAGTCCCGCGAGTCTACACCCGCCAATTCTAGCAGGTGAGCAGCGACAATTCAGGAGTCACCTTTCTCGCCTTTAAAAGGTTAATTGTATATATGGTCTTGTGTATAGTAAATATTGTATAATTATATAAGTTTGTTTTTCTTTTGTAATTGACAGTAGCAATTGTACCCTTTTTTGTGCACCATACTCTTTTGAGGTCTGCACAACAATCAATAATAATAATAATTATTCGGTAAATGGTAAAAGAACTAGATGATGGCTAGTGGGAAAATGAACTTGGAAGAACAGAAGAGAGTGTTGACGAACAACCGCGAATTTATTGTTGATAATTTGGACGCTGACGATGTGGCTGACGAGCTAATTCAGGAGAAGATGATGGGCCGTAATGCCGCACAACGGGTACAACTGGTGGGGATGAGTAGAGTAGACAAGAATAGAATTATTGTTGATCAACTAAGTATTGCTGGACCAGGCGCGCTGGAGAAGTTTTGTGAGATTTTGAGGAGGAACAAGCGACAAACGTTCATAGCAGAGAAATGTGAGTAAGAAGCCATATAACATGTATTGTGTCATTTGTACTCTACAGGTACAACTACTAACAAGTGTCCTACTATGAAGTACAGTACAACAAGTATTAGCAGGTTACAGGCTAGTTACAAGGCACTATTGCGCAGTGACTGGCCACACTATTATGTTCGACTGGCTCTGGTGAAAGGAGAAAAGGTGACAAGAGCAGATAAGAACTTGGAAGAGATAACAAGACTAACATTACAAGGACAAGTTGATGAAATACTGTTGAAGAAGGAGCAACTTGGTGAGCTGAGGGACATCTTCTACTACCAGAACAAACCTTGTCCTCGACTGATACTAATAATGGGAGGCCCAGGTGAGTATTACAAAGTATTAGTAGTAGTGATGTAATATGAGTTGTGTAGGTATAGGCAAGACGACCCTTGCCAATGAGATCTGTGTGAAGTGGGCTAAGAGGGATGGGTTTTTAGCTGAGGACTATGATATTGTGATCCTGATACCATTAAGGTCAGTCCAGCAAAGGTCAATTGAAGAAGTGATGATGGAACACATTGGAGAGGAGACATACGAGCAAGTGAAGAAGTCAGCAGGTAGCAGATGTCTAGTGATCCTGGAGGGATTGGATGAGATGGCAGCCAGACGTCAAGACAGTGATCCATTTTTAGTACGTGTAGTGAAGAAACCATGTACATTGTTGGAGGAAGCCACAATAGTGATCACATCAAGACCACATGCTTGTGAGAAGATAGACGCAGACAGGAGAGTAGAAGTGATAGGATTTGGTGAAAAGGAAATCCAAACATTTGTAGAGGAGAAATTGTCTAATGATTTGAAATGTGTTGAGGAGTTTTCACATCAGTTAAAGGAGTATCCTCATTTAGAGAGTTTGTCATATGTGCCTATGAATTTAGTGATGATAGTTGATATATTTGAGTGTAGTGAGAAGAAGCTTCCATCCACCATTACACAACTGTACCAACTGTTCATTGTGATGACACTAGAGAGACAAGTTAGGAAGGAGAATGAGAGGAAGCAAGTGTGTTCAACTGTAGCAGTAGCAGCTAATAGTGTTGAGGAGAAATTGTGTAAAGTGTTAACAGGTGTTCCCAAAGAAGCAGTGACGACATTATTGTTATTGTGTAGGTTAGCTTATTGTGGCTTCTTTGATTGGTACTCTGATAGGGAAGAAGGATGGTGGAGGAAGTGGAAGGATCCAAAGATCATCTTTACTGTGGCAGACCTGAAGGAGTGTGGTATAGAGGTGACAGCTGAGTGGGACGGGTATGGTCTTTTGAAAGCTACACACACTCACCAGTTACCCACAGACACTATCACATACAATTTTTCCCACTTAACCATCCAGGAGTTTTTGTGTGCTGTTTATATTTCAACATTATCACAAGAAGAACAGCAACGTCTACTGAGTGAACACTCTAGTGACTATCCTAATGTTTTCATATTTTTGTGTGGAGTAACAGGATTTGTGTCCAGTGAAATGTTCCAGTTTGTGTTCTCCAAGTTATCAGAATATGGTGATAGTGTAACAGCAGTGAAGTGTTTGTATGAGAGTCAACGGACTAGTCCACCTCAACCAGTTACACCCATCAGATTGGAGATGAGATTCTGCAGTTTACTACCTTATGATGTTGTGTGTATCTCCCATGTGATGTCATGTTATCCAGTTTATGAGTTGGACATGTTTGGGTGTGATATTGGAGACAAAGGAGCTGAATTGTTAGTAAAGCATTACCCCAACAAGAATACTACTGGTCAACTACTGGAAGTGTTAAACCTCAGATTCAATTATCTCACTATTGATGGGCTGTTACACATAATGAAGATTGTGAAGACAAGTAAGCCCCACTATTAGCTGTTGATACACTGAGTGACCATTGTGTGTTAGTGAATTGACCACACCTCACTGAGCTGTATGTGTTTGTGATGTCTACTGTTATCATTACAGGTAGTGCCTCATTAAGAGTGTTAGATGTTAATGTTAATGATATCAGTGATGATGGGATGTCATTAATATCAAGTGAACTCCAGTACAATAACATCCTGACTGAGCTGAGTGTAGTGAAGTGTGGACTATCAGTGAAAGGTGTAGACTTGTAGTGTTGTGGTTAATTTATATGGTTTCCTATCATAATTGATTATTACTGTTATGATCACTACAGGTGCCATTTGTATCAGTGCAGTGTTGGGGAAGTGTTCACTACAAGTCCTTGACATGTCATTTAATAATATTGGTGATGATGGCATCACTGCCATTGCTAGAACACTTAGTAACAGTCAGATTAGTAAACTGGAAGTTTGTGAGTGTGACATTACTCTTACTGGAGCAAGATCACTTGCAGCAGGATTACTAGTCAACAACAGTGTTAGGATATTAGAGGTGTGGGGTAATCCCATCACTGTGGAGGGAGCTCGTCTGATACTACAGTCAGCTGTGGACAATGGAGTCTGTCAAGAAGTGGGTAGTGACTACAAGGATGATGATGAAGTGAAGAAAATGATGATCATATTGAGACAGAGACGAGAGGTAGGAGAGGATAATAATGTCATGTTAACATCATTGTTGTCATGGTTACAGGAGTTACAACAACACAACACACAACACAACACTAATAGTGAAGATGATGATCATCTTGTAAGACAAGATGAGATCACAGGTAGGAGGTTGTGTTGTGTGATGTAATAATGTGTTACCATGACAACAGGTCAGAATGTGCAAGTGAATAGTGGAGTATCCAGGTATGGTGTGTGTCACTGTTGTCATGGTAATAGGACACATCACAAGAAGTGCAGCATCATGTAGATTGACCACACCCATTCAGATCATGTGAGCTACACTATTAACAATCACTATAATATTAACATGTTCTAATTACCTGTATCATCACATTATGTGACACTAGTTATTATAGAACATTATAATATAATTAGTTGTTATGGTGATTATCATGTTTATAATTATGAGGTGATGTCATGATCACTTGACTTTAGCTAATGTCATGTGACTTTGGTAGTGGAAATGGGGGAGGGGTAATGTAATGATTGATCAAGATGTTCTGATGGACCTGAGTCAAATATGTTCAAAATTTTGTCCAAAATGGTTTCCAAAAGTTTCACCTACAGTGGAACTGCAGTTATCCGGATACTCAGTTAACCAAACTACACAAATGACTCCTCTATTAGAATAGTGACTGTTCTATTAGGGTAACATTGATATTATTTTCTAAGGTCATTTATACAGTTTCAGAGATAAGGACTTTTCACACTTATGGTCCCAAAGGATTCAGTTCCACTCTATTATGCTCTTCAGTGTTCTCTTTTATGCTTGTAATATGCTCCTAGGTTAGGGAATTATCTTGGAACACTTTTAATCAGTGAATGCTCTATTAGAGTATTTCACTACAAATTAGAGAACATTGATCTAAGGAGCTACTATATGTTCTATTGCTGACTGCTCTATTAGGGAGTATTAATCTATTTTCATGGAATTAAATTCCATAGTTGAAATATCCACCCAATATGCTGGCATTATGCTGACATGTTTGAAACAGGCCTACCAGTCAACTACTCTAATAGAACAGTCACACTTGTGTATTTCAAACCTACATGTCTTTGCAGCTCAGTACTTCTGATGATATCATCAACCATCTCTTCATTGAAGTCTCATACATTCTGCAGCAGCCACACCCCTTCATAATGCCTCAGACAGTCCAATAAGATCAAGGCTCACATGAGCACAGCCACACCTACTTTTTGTCATAATTATGACAAACTACTACAAATACTAGTCCTCCAGTAACAACAATTACTCATCCAGTAGTACAACTATCACTAATCCTCTAGTCTAGTAATAACAGAGGATAGTGTAGTAGTCATAGCAACTATGACAAACAGTCATGATGGACAGTGAGGGAATTCCCCAGCTGACTAGAGCAACTACTATCAACACAGACCAACTCTACTCAGACTACAACATCAATATTATACAAACGTCTCATATTTAGTATACAAATTCATTTGAAGATTGCAAATTTACAAATTAGATATTTTATTATGATTGGTCAGTAGTGTTGTCATATCACTACCTTTACGACGAGTGTTTTGATAATCGTCGGCAACGTTCTCATTCTCTGCTCACCTGCTCCTGTTCAGCCTGTTAGGGGAGGGGCTATGAGGTCATGTGATACACTAGCCACACCCACCTCAATCTGTTTGACATGTCGTGCCCTCTTGTGATTCACTACCCTCATTGGGAAAGAATGGAGTTCTCAGAATGCAATCTGTTATGGAATATAGAATAGAGTATGGGAATGTAGTACTCTGCTGACACTGGCTAATAGTGGTCACCACAATCAAGAATTAATTAGTAATAACAATTTGATTACTGGATGAGTAAAATACTTTAAATTTGGATGGTTTTTAACAGCAGAAATTTGGCAGACACTACTTGTGGGAATTATGCACAAAATTTTCATTGTTATTCTATTCCAAATTTCTCTTATATTCCTAAAATATACTCATTATTCTCAAAATTACTTAACTTTTTCTTCAGTCTTGTAAGTAGATTTCACAGCAAGACTTACAGTAATATCTGCTAAATCTAGCTGTATCAATTTGTCAGAAGAGCTACTTTTGCTAGCAAGATACTTTGTGAGTAGTATAATGAATAATGACCTATTCTACATCGATCGTTCTATTAGAGTAAGTGACTGCTCTATTAGAGTATCTTGATCTTGATTTATTTTACACCAATTATACTCTAAAACTGCACCAAAATATTGGAATAATGCTCAATTCTTTTACACCATCATTATTCCCAAAACAATTCAAACATAATTCCTGTACACCATTAATTTTAGGGGAAAACCCTATTAAATATTGACAGTGTATAATTAACTTTTACTAATAATTCCAAGGAAGTGTTCACATATTCCTAAGAAATTGTATCCTTCATAATATACAGAGAAGAAACCTGAGTGGTATAGGAATGTGGTATGGAGTACCAACCTGTGACAATCTCTGAGGATCATAGGCTAACTTGCCTATCCTGCGGACTTGATTAAATATGGCTGAGGTGTTATCTAGTTTGAGTAGCTACTCCTCGTTATTCTTGAAGAGGGCAATGGAGTATCTGAACAACACTTTGCTGCCTTCGTATAGGAATGCATCCCATATTTGTAACATGGTCTGTAAGTATTGGAATGGAACTTGTAGTATTGGGAATGTAGCTTACCTCAGTTGGTACAGTATCAACATAGACTATTAGAAACCAGTTAAACGTGATTGGTGAGAAATCAACTCTGTAGTCATGACAACAGTAATGATGTAATCACTAGTACCACACCCCCTCACTTGTGATGGTCCAAATGAGCAGCCAATTTTGGTAACTTCTCAATCATCAAATCCTTTAACACTCTCTGGATGAGGTAATATGATGTCATTAACAATAGTGAACACAGTTAGTGTTAGGACAGTAAACCCTCAGTAATCTAATAAACCCTCAGTAATCTAATAAACACTCAGTAATCTAACAAACACTCAGTAATCTAATAAACCCTCAGTAATCTAATAAACACTCAGTAATCTAACAAACACTCAGTAATCTAACAAACACTCAGTAATCTAATAAACACTCAGTAATCTAACAAACATTCATAAATCTAACAAACACTCAGTAATCTAACAGACACTCAGTAATCTAAACAAGCACATTAGTATTTTGTTCAATGCCAAAGTAGGGACTTTCCCACTGAGCTATGTTGTAATACCATCATTCATCTATTGTTTCACTATTTTTTGTTGCATAGATCCCTACTTCATTTTTGAATTTACAATTTTTTTTAAAATACTAGTGCTTGTCTGAAGACATCTGTCAGTTACTTAGTCAGTCAGTTACGTGTAATAAATGTTTTAAAATAAAATTTGTAACAACTTGTTGAGAGCATTTTGGATCAATCTTTCTGAAGCCATGTTTGGGCTCAGTTTTACCTAACCAATATTGCCTGATCATCGTCAGGGAAAAGTGAGGCTGATTTTAGGTGATGCTTGTCATGGGCCACGCCCACACCCACACAATTGTGATCCAGTACTATCGTACTGTATGACACTGTAGTTAGTTGAGATAGCATTTTTCAGACTGGTTTTTACTGAAGTTTAGACTTTGTTGTTTGGTAATTCATTGTGGTTACTGTTATGTACACAACAACATATTCGACCACCTTAACTTTTAGTGAGTAGTTAGATTATGGTCACTAAGTAGTTCTGTGTACTAGACGGTTGGAATGATGTAATTTAGCAATTTGGCCATTGGTCTCTGATAATTTGGCTGTGAATGGATTATTAATTATTAATAACCCAATTAATTAATAACCCAGTTATCAGGGACCAATGGTCCTTATTGTGAAAAGATTATAAACATTTCATGGCAGTTACTTAACTGAAACATCTCTCTATAAGGACCAACTATAATTGAGACATCCACCTGTCAAAAGTACCTATCTGTGACCCTTAGATGGCCGGCTTTTACAAATTCCACTGTATAACCTTCTGAGCACAGCACTCCATCAGTTAACATAATCATGATGATGATGTGGCTCCTAAACTAACACAACAAGTGTTATTGAACTACAACGTTGAAATGTAACAGATTGACACAACACACATATAGACAAACCACACACTAATAGACAGACACACTCTACACCAGTGGATCGAGACATTACACACAGTAGTGTTCTGCGATACACTGCATTTTGTGTATCACATACCGTATAACGGGAATGATTCACGGAAGAAAACATTCGTGAATGATCTTCTATTTCCTCATTCGCAAGAAAATATTCGCGATTTATTGCATAAAGTAATTAATAATTGGGCGCACGCCCACAACAAATTAATTTTTCACGATAATGAGTGCAGACGATAGGCACGCCTATAGCCTTGGGGGTGGCGTTAAAACCGAGGCTAAGACCTGGCACAGTGAATCGCTGGGCTGCAATTATATTTGCCCCATTTAGTAGCACTGATTTTTCTACTGTCACTGAAGTTTGCATCTCTGTTCGAATCACACGCCACGGTCCTGCACCTCACTGGCTATACCGTCACACACATATAGCAGTTTAGTGAGTAGTAAAATGAGTAGCTAGAGTAAATTATCTATTCTCGGACACCATGTATACTCGGACACTCGTTCTCGTAAACTGCTGGACGGAATCCTACGAAAATTGGTGTGAAGATACCTTGCATATAGCCTAACTATACATCCAAGTTTGAGCCAAAACGCTTGTTTGATTGTTGTGTTAGACCACATCAAAGTTGTTTCTCGAAATCAAATATTCTCGGACAAAATTCAAGTATTGTCGGACACCGGTCAGTAATCCTACATCAAATATTTTAAAGACTTACCACCAACACCATCTGTTAGGGCTGTTCATTAGCTATCAACAGAGCCATAGTTTATTTCTTTCTATCTCATTTGCAGGAAGCTGTGATCGGAAATGTGCGAGTGTGTTACCACCTCTATTCTCGGACACGAACTATCAGCTGGTTCTCGTACATGGTTATACCAAATCGTGCAAAAATTATTGTGGACATAGTTTACACATAGCCTATATAAACCTCCAAGTTTGAGCTAAAAAGCTTTTATGGTTGGCTAACTAGAGCGGATTAAAGTTTCCACGAGAAAATTAGTATTCTCATTTTTATCAGATAATAGCCAATGCTTCTTACACCAAATAATTTATCTACTTCCTACCACCACCATCTGATAGAGCTGTTCGTTGGATATGAGCAGAGCCATAGTTTATTTCTTTCCATCATTGTTATGGATAGTTATGATCGGAAATATGCGAGTATGTAATTACCTCTATTCTCCGACACATTGTTTCTGTGCTGTCTCATTGAATCTTGGTTCCAGCTATTTCTGGTGATTTTTTTACTTTTCATTGACTTGAACTACTTTAAATAGCATGTAATTCCAGTGAACTACCTTTTTGTACCACCAGAAATAGCTGGAGTCAAGATTCAATCAGACAGCACAAAATAATGTGTCCGAGAATAGAGGTAATTACATACTCGCATATTTCCAATCATAACTATCCATAACGATGATGGAAAAAAATAAACTATGGCTCTGCTGATAGCCAATGAACAGCTCTATCAGATGGTGGTGGTAGGAAGTGGATAAATTATTTGGTGTAAGAAGCATTGGCTATTATACGAGAAAAATGAGAATACTAATTTTCTCGTGGAAACTTTAATCCGCTCTAGTTAGCCAACCATAAAAGCTTTTTAGCTCAAACTTGGAGGTTTAGATAGGCTATGTGTAAACTATGTCCACAATAATTTTTGTACGATTTGGTATAACCATGTACGAGAACCAGCTGATAGTTCGTGTCGAGAATAGAGGTGGTAACACGCTCGCACATTTCCGATCACAGCTTCCTGCAAATGAGATAGAAAGAAATAAACTATGGCTCTGCTGATAGCTAATGAACAGCCCTAACAGATGGTGTTGGTGGTAAGTCTTTAAAATATTTGATGTAGGATTACTGACCGGTGTCCGACAATACTTGAATTTTGTCCGAGAATATATGATTTCGAGCAACAACTTTGATGTGGTCTAACACAACAATCAAACAAGCGTTTTGGCTCAAACTTGGAGGTATAGTTAGGCTATATGCAACGTATGTCTACACCAATTTTCGTAGGATTCCGTCCAGCAGTTTACGAGAACGAGTGTCCGAGTATACATGGTGTCCAAGAATAGATAATTTACTCTACCCCGAGAGCTACCTGCATAGGCACTCGTTTACATGAATACTGCATCAACTGATCCATGATTTTAATTGTAGGAAAATTTTGTAAGAAAGCATTCACGAATACACTAAAATCGCGAAATTTGCAAATGTTTTCTTCCGCGAATCATTTCCGTTATACAGTATTAGTCTGGCGCTGCTGACCCTTTTACGCTGCTCGCTTTTTCATTAGTTGGGCGGCGCTTGCTGTAAAAGGGTCTGGTCACAACCGCATACTAAACTTGTGCAGCTGGAATATAATTAACGTCTGAATCACGCAGGCTTTGTCATGGTAACGCTATAGAATTATTACTTTGAATCTTGCTCTGAGTTTGACAGCACTGTCAGAGGCGCACCTCATGTAGCCAAGCTTCTGTATACAGTTGATAACAACATATTCCGTACTCTTCCAAGTAAGACCATGCATAGTTACCGTAGATACGATACCCTCCAGGTAATGGTATCCATGGTTCCACTCTTTGCGCACTGAATGTTCAGTTTAATTACAAATGCTGCGATTTGATTGGTATATAGTGGCAGCGTGCACAACTTTAGTGTCCGGTTGTGACCAGACCCTTTTACAGCGAGCGCCGCCCATCTAATCAAAAAGCGAGTGGCATAAAAGGGTCGGCAGCGCCAGACTAATACAGTATCACCATCAATAAACTGTTCGATACAATACTGTATCACGATACTATAATGAAGTGGTCATGGCTAGTTATGACTGACATATTAGCTAATAGGTGTAACAATATCCAGTATATTGACTGGATTCACAAAACTGAAGGAATTCCTTAGCAGCTCTCCAATTCCATGTCTGCCAATAGTTTCATACACCTGGTCCCCCAACAACACAAGGGTGTCATCATGAATAACATCATTAAATGTATCCTGCAGCTGTCCCAAACACCAGTACCTAACATCAGCAACCCTTGCAGTCGGAGCATAGACACAAATAACAGTCACAAGTTTCATCAGATCTCCACTGCCATTCACAAGTCCACTTCAGTCTTGCCACCATCACCCTAGAGCTAACTGGCCTCCACATTTCCTCAGCTGCACACTAGACAGCAGTAGCTCTCTTATCTAATAATACAAGGCCTACATCCTCTCTTCTATCATTACATCACTACCAGCAGGGGCAGGCCTTTCAGAGTGCAGCATCATATATCCATCAGTAGCTGGCCACATCATCAGCTTTAAACCATTTGGTCTCTTGAATTCCTGCCACTGACACTTTGCAACATTGTAACTCTTCCACCCACAAATCCATCTTCTTATCCACTGAATCACACAATTGATCACTGTCAGGGGTTAATCTAGGGGGGGGCGGGGGGGGGCACAGGCCCCCTCTGGGTTAGCTATTGCCCCCCCTAGGTTTATACCTAAAGCCTTGAGAAATGGAAAGGTTTAATTGATCCCAAAGTTGTATAATCCAATGGTCAATATTCAATGGCATCACAGTAAAATTTCACCAAAATTGAGTATATTTACACCTAAATTTTCAAAATTTTCCTGGGGGAGCATGCCCCCAGACCCCCCTAGAATCCGAAGCGACTTACTTCGCCCCCTCTAGGTTAATATTCTGGGTTGAGCCCTGACTGTTAAGACATTGCCACCGACAAATATGGACATCACTCAATTTTTCACCAATGATTGAACATTCCAGCAAATAATTAAATTATTCTGTATTTAAGTACCTGGTTTAGTTTCCCAAACCTGTGTGTTGTGTGTCTGTCCACCACGTGAGCAAACAAACTTTTGAGATACAGAAAATGATCCTTCATGCAACGAATGAATGTTGTTTATGTACTGTATTGAAGGTCAGGATTCTTATGAATCACTTCAGGCATGTTTATTGGGAGTGTGTGGCCTGACACTGAAAGTGCTTAATGGGGGCTTGCCTGTGTACTGTAACAGTTGTTTAATGCCAAAAATCAATGTACCAAGCCTTTTAAAGCTACTATAAATAGTGTATCCTCTCCAGCTGAGGAGGCGTGACCCCTTTGGTACATGAATGAAAATTAAGAAGAGAAATTTTTATAAAAAACACGATAGACAAACTATAAACCAGTTGAGAAGACAATTCTGTGGATAACTTATGATTTAAAGTGGTTTAACTACACATCCTTAACATTGCATGATGGTAACATAATTGAATGATTACAAAATAAACAGTGTTGAGAACAGTTACTTTTTAAGTAACTAGTTACATATTACTTGCAACTGAACTATTTAGTTACAGTTACATATTACCCATAAAATAAAGTAACTATAATAATATTACATATTATATTACTTTGTGTCCACAGCCTTAAGCTGTCACGTGTGAAACTACCACCTTATCACGTGACATGATTGCGTTGTTGGACAATGTGCAAATCTTGGTTATAAGTAAGAAGCTGATGAATAAGCTTCATTCAGTAGGCTTCGTTACTTTGTTGTGGCTAGGCGTTACTCAGTAGATTACTAATGAGATTAGTAACTTTGTTACTTAAAGTAATAATATTACATATTAGACTCGTTACAGTAACTTCATTACTTAGGTAACGCATTACATTTGCAAGTAAATAACTTCAGTTATATTACCTGTTTTTATAGCGTATTTCGTTATATTACTTCATTACCATAAAAGTAATAATTGTTACGTAACACGTACCCCCAACACTGAAAATAATTGATGAATTACAGAATACGTTTAACTGAATAATTTACATGTGCGCAAAGCATGCTCTGTGTTATTTCTATGGATAATTAACTGCCAGGGCACCTGATGTTTAGAAGTAGCTTGTTAAAGACATTTCAATGTCACAATAAAACTTAAGACAACAAAGACAAAAGCTAGTCAGTCACTCTTTAGTGCAAAACACGATCTGTTTTAGGTTGAGAAAGAGAACCACAATTAGATTCTGGACTACTCCACACGGATACCAAATTGTGGCTTGTTGGCTTTAGCCGGTATCTGCAACGCTGCAAACACCACCCTGGGGTCACCACACGGAGGTGACAACAAACAGTCTTACCAAAGACTGACCCCTATTGCCTACACACAGAGAGTGAGTCGAGGTGTGGGTTTCACGTTGGCACCATGAGCGTACGTAATGTCTGAGGCAACAAGGAGTGGGGATACGCCCGTTGCCTATAAATGCTTCAAAGTTGTTAAGTACTGTAGACCACCAGGACTGGATGAGTATTTCTTGAAATACTTAACTGAGGGGTTTGACAGGTGTGATGTTCCTTCAAGTGCTTCCCAGTGTGACCTAAATGATTTGTGAGCCGCAGAAATATGAGACAACTTGGTGAAACCAATCAGTAGCAAGGAGGCAGTGGCTTTCTGAGAACATCAAGAATGTTGATACACTCTCAAATCTAAATTTAGAGGAAAAGGCAACGCAACACATTGTGAAGTTGTAGAGCCTTCTAAAGAAATCAAAGTGCCTTTCCTAACTTCAGCAATAACATCAGACGTTTCAATTATATCCCACAAAAGGATTCAAAAAGCTATATATATATATATATTTTGAAACTGTACCATGTCAGGCTATACAATAAGGAAGTCTACTACACACAAGGTATTGTTGTACCATCAAGTGAAGTGACTAGTCCAATTGTGCTAGCTAAAATTACTTGGAACAGCAGAAACTTTGTATTTTCTGCAGAGAGAGATTTTGTCTCCAAAGACATTGTGAAGAGAAAGCTTTCTGAAGTTATTACTAGGTAATATACAAGTGTTCAAGGGGGGATGCAGTTGTAGTGGACCGACCCACACAGTTTGCAAATATGCTGACTACAAATGATTTCGAGGACTATTTAGAATCAAATTGGCAAGTAAGACATGCCATTATTGAAGTATTTCCGGCAAACTATTCGTTTGTCTTCTGTGCAGTGGAGAACGACTCAAAAAGTGTTTACAAAATTCCTCTCATTCACAACAATATGGCTGAGAACTTTTTAAAACATAAAATTGGAAATTTTCTATGTATATGAGACAGATATTATTTCCACAAGATCATGATCTTTTAAAGTATTTACAGTTTCCACTCTTGGATCCTCCGTTAGAGATAGGTGAGATCCGAATGTGCTATGAGGATTTTGCAGTCAGTAGATAGTGCAATCGAGGAGCTACATAAAAGCAGTCACGCCCACTTGGACGTTAGAAGGCCAAACATCCGTTTCCAATGCAATGAAGCTACAGATATTGATAATGTGAGTAATGTAATTCTGAGGCCTACAAAGTCTTGTGTACAGTAAAAGGTTTCACTTGGTACTATGTTACAACTGGAGGTAACATGTCATAATGTTAACAAGAATATTGCAAGAAGTAGCTACCATGATCAGGAGCTAAATGGCAATAATGAGGAAAACAATTTTTTTTAATGCAATAAAGGACTCTTATGAATTTGGAATGCCAACAGACTTGTCTAACTTAAGATTTGTTCTTCCCGCACACCAGCATAGGTGCTTTAACAAAAGTACCCAGGGGAAAATTAACATGCAATTATTATGCTTCATGCAAATTCCATACACCTCAGACAGTTAGATTCCTTCTCCAATACATCTTGATGTTTATAATAATACTGCTTGCAGGCATGCATGGCTTTAGCTTCATTTCAGATAGACGTCGTGAAGGTTTTGTGAGGCTGGTTTCTATTTTTTGTGAAATAGTACAAACCTCCATGATCCCCAATACTATAGTATGAGTACTGTATGGTATTTCCACAAGAGTCAAACTTGAAATCCTGTGATTACTAGGACGTACGTCCCAGTGGTCTAAGCACTTACACCCTGTTCACACTATCCTGGGATATTCAACTCAATTGTAATGGCGGATACTGGACTCGGGTTGGCCTCTGTTCACACTAGCTAAAAACATCGTGCCGAAAGTGAGGCCGAAAGCTACTTTTAAACATGCGTTACTTACTAACATTCAGCGCATGTGAAATGATTGTGTACTAATGCTTAGCGCGTGTTTGATAATTATGGTGTTGACAACGAGACAACTGAAGTGGAAGCAACAGAAAAAGCAACACAGACACAGTTATTTACACTCAGTTCTTGTGTTTTTGTTGAGTGCTGCCTGGTGTTTCTATGTATCAACCCCTCAACAATGACAAATATCATGGAGTCTTTCCAAGATCAGATCACTGGTGGAGTCACATAGTTTTGGAAACATTTATAGGCCGTGAATGACTACAGAATTTTCAAATAAGTCAAGAAACCTTCAGGTACTAATGCCAGCAGCTACGACTGCACATAGAGCGAAGCAACACTCAGTTCAGAGATGCTATTTCACTGGAAAAACGTGTTGACATCACATTGTGGACCTTGGTATCGCCAGTGGAATACAGGACTGTAAGCCATTTATTAGTAGCTAGCTCTACTGTTTGTGAAGTTTTTAAGGAACTTGTAGAGCACTTGCTCCATCAATACACTTCCTTTCCCTCAGTCGAACACCAAAAACAGCTCATAAGCAATTTTAAAAGGAAATGGAGTATTCCACAATGAATTGGGGCAATAGATGGAACTCATATCCCTGTTTTACCACCTTCCATGTATCACATGAATTATTACAACTGTACAGAGTGGTACTCTGTATTTTTATGAGGAGCTGTAGATTATAGATATTGTTTTTAGACATTTAAAACAGGGTGGCCTAGAAGTGTAACTGATGCCTGTTTGCATATTCATCCTTCTATAGAAAAGCAAATTCATGACACCTGTTGTCAAATATCAATGTAACTGTGTAACTGTGTTTGTTATCGGGGACTATACT
Source organism: Dysidea avara (assembly GCF_963678975.1). NCBI lineage: Eukaryota > Metazoa > Porifera > Demospongiae > Dictyoceratida > Dysideidae > Dysidea > Dysidea avara. Next base: position 428,300 of record NC_089275.1, read on the forward strand.
TATCCGCTTCTCTCATGGGCAATGAAAACCATTACTTAACCTTATGTTGATACCGCTCAAAAGAGATCATACAATTATACAATATGAAGGGGCCATAGAGATAGCTTGAAAGCAAGATGAAGGAGGCTAATGATATGGTTGTAGAAAGGTCCACAACGTGATTGCTGCTGCATGTGTGCTGCACAACATGTGTGAAATACATGGGGACACTTTTTACGAGTAATGGATTACCACAGAAAATGATAACCCAGAAACTGAGTCCATGGATGCACCCAGCACTACAACTACAGGTTCTATCAGGGAGACACTGATTTACCACTTCAACAATGACACGTAACATCAATGTGTTGTTCATTGTTATATCATGCCATTCCATATATGGATACACTGTATTATGTATATGATATCAGTTTTCAGTGAAACAAATTGTAACTGTCATGATTGGACTAAAATATGTTTAGTTTATGGTACCAGAGTTATGGAACCTGAGCAGGATCATCATTATATGGTGGGATTGGGGAATAATACTTGGGATATTGGGATGAGGTAGACATTGGAGGTAGCTAGAAACTGTGAAGAACCACTGGCCATGCTGCTCATCATCTGCAGCTGAAACTGCCACAATTGTTGCTGTATCTCCATCTCCTTTTCCATTAACCTTTCCTCCATCCTCAATTTCTCCAGGCACACTGCCACACGATCTTCTCCTAAAATTGAACAAAATTGAACTAACGGGTGGTGCGCTTGCGCGCCACATGAAATACACAAACTTGAACATTTTTCTACGGGTAATCGATATGCTTTTATAACGTGGTTCTCAACGTGGTTATCGATTATTAAGAGCTATTAACTATGCATCAACCTCACAGCGCTAAAAAGAAGACGAGCCACAAGGCGAAGACCACTAGTGAGTGGAAGAAATGTCTACGTCAATTAGCTGTCGGAGAGAAGTTTGGGAGGGGAGAGAAACCCCCTAATGGGTCACACTGGCACGATGCTAATAAAAGAATAATGGATTGCCCTGCTCATCAAGCTCGTGACAATTAACACCTGTATCTGCTGCCAGTATCATCCATCTGTAAGTATTTTAGCCGTATACATACAATTAACTAGCTGTAATAAGTGATGTACATTGTGACCATGCCAGATTACAGTCGGTGATATACATTACAGAGCTCTTATGTTCCCTCTGCTTCCAATCAAATAGGTGAACAGGTATTTGGAAACTATATTGAATCAATAACAACAATTTATGATAGCAACTGATGCCTACTTTTATGGCAGCTGCTGCATTCGCTGAGCCAACAGAACAGGTAATATTTATATAATTGTACATACAAAAGCTATGTACAGGGTATTGTCAAAGGCTATGGCAAATTCTTATACCCCTTCATCGAGGTCACTTAACCCGACAGCAAGTTTGATTAGCACTGCCAACATACCATTAGTTAGTATATTTTTAAATCAGCTTTAATTGTGTGTTAAGTATTTCCTACCCACCAGAGGAGCCATGTGAGCACATCTGTAGCACCATCATCTGTAAGTAAATGAATATGCTATGTTCTTCATGTGTAACACAGACAGGGGACCACACGCATGGAGCAAGTATTGTAGTCCAGCAACCCTGCACTACCAGCAGTAACATCACCACCAGGAGCAGTGATATCACTAGCTATAACTCCACCAATGTGATCACTACTAATAGCAGTAATGTCACCATCACTAGAAGTAGTAATATCACCAGCTGTAACTCCACCACCAGTAGTAACACCACTACCAGCAGTAACACCACCACCAGTAGTAACACCACCACCAGTAGTAACACCACTACCAGCAGTAACACCACCACCAGTAGTAACACCACTACCAGTAGTAACACCACCACCAGTAGTAACACCATCACCAGCAGTAACACCACCACCAGTAGTAACACCACCACCAGTAGAAACACCACTACCAGTAGTAACACCACCACCAGTAGTAACACCATCACCAGCAGTAACACCATCACCAGTAGTAACACCACCACCAGTAGTAACACCACTACCAGTAGTAACACCACTACCAGTAGTAACACCACTACCAGTAGTAACACCACCACCAGTAGTAACTCCACCACCAGTAGTAACATCACCACCAGTAGTAACACCACCACCAGTAGTAACACCATTACCAGTAGTAACACCACCACCAGTAGTAACACCACCACCAGTAGTAACACCACCACCAGTAGTAACACCACCACCAGTTGTAACACCATTACCAGTAGTAACACCACCACCAGTAGTAACACCAGTACCAGTAGTAACACCACTACCAGTAGTAACACCATTACCAGTAGTAACACCACCACCAGTATAGTAACACCACCACAAGTAGTAACACCACCACCAGTAGTAACACCACTACCAGCAGTAACACCACCACCAGTAGTAACACCACCACCAGTAGTAACACCACTACCAGTAGTAACACCACCACCAGTAGTAACACCATCACTAGCAGTAACACCACCACCAGTAGTAACACCACCACCAGTAGTAACACCACTACCAGTAGTAACACCACCACCAGTAGTAACACCATCACCAGCAGTAACACCATCACCAGTAGTAACACCACCACCAGTAGTAACACCACTACCAGTAGTAACACCACTACCAGTAGTAACACCACTACCAGTAGTAACACCACCACCAGTAGTAACTCCACCACCAGTAGTAACATCACCACCAGTAGTAACACCACCACCAGTAGTAACACCACCACCAGTAGTAACACCATTACCAGTAGTAACACCACCAGCAGTAGTAACACCATTACCAGTAGTAACACCACCAGCAGTAGTAACACCATTACCAGTAGTAACACCACCACCAGTAGTAACACCATTACCAGTAGTAACACCACTACCAGTAGTAACACCATTACCAGTAGTAACACCACCACCAGTAGTAACACCATTACCAGTAGTAACACCACCACCAGTAGTAACACCACTACCAGTAGTAACACCACCACCAGTAGTAACACCACCACCAGTAGTAACACCACCACCAGTAGTAACACCACCACCAGTAGTAACACCACCACCAGTAGTAACACCATTACCAGCAGTAACACCATCACCAGTAGTAACACCACCACCAGTAGTAACACCACCACCAGTAGTAACACCATTACCAGTAGTAACACCACCACCAGTAGTAACACCACCACCAGTAGTAACACCATTACCAGTAGTAACACCACCACCAGTAGTAACACCATTACCAGTAGTAACACCACTACCAGTAGTAACACCATTACCAGTAGTAACACCACCACCAGTAGTAACACCACCACCAGTTGTAACACCATTACCAGTAGTAACACCACCACCAGTAGTAACACCATTACCAGTAGTAACACCACTACCAGTAGTAACACCATTACCAGTAGTAACACCACCACCAGTAGTAACACCACCACCAGTAGTAACACCACCACCAGTAGTAACACCACCACCAGTAGTAACACCACCACCAGTAGTAACACCACCACCAGTAGTAACACCATCACCAGTAGTAACACCACCACCAGTAGTAACACCATTACCAGTAGTAACACCACCACCAGCAGTAACACCACCACCAGTAGTAACACCACCACCAGTAGTAACACCACCACCAGTAGTAACACCACCACCAGTAGTAACACCACCACCAGTAGTAACACCACCACCAGTAGTAACACCACCACCAGTAGTAACACCACCACCAGTAGTAACACCACCACCAGTAGTAACACCACCACCAGTAGTAACACCAGTACCAGTAGTAACACCACTACCAGTAGTAACACCATTACCAGTAGTAACACCACCACCAGTAGTAACACCACCACCACCAGTAGTAACACCATTACCAGTAGTAACACCACCACCAGTAGTAACACCACCACCAGTAGTAACACCATCACCAGTAGTAACACCACCACCAGTAGTAACACCACCACCAGTAGTAACACCATTACCAGTAGTAACACCATCACCAGTAGTAACACAGTGCTCGAAATAGTATCAAATTTTTGTCCTGTGCAAATGTCTGAACAAAATCAATATTGACCTGTCAATACTGTTATGTGTTCTGCCACACTCACCAGCATGCGAAGCATGCTGCAAGCTAGGGGGGTCTGGGAGCATGCCCCCCCAGGAAAATTTTGAAAAAAGGTTCTTCTGAGATCACATCTGGAGCATTTTAGGTTATGTAACAAGTGAGTTTGATGATTTGCTATGACATTGTTCACCTTACCAAATAATATTGCTTTATACTGGAAATGATGGGCGCAAGAACATCTCTCTGACCGCTATTTCAGCTTTGTATTAATAATGTTAAGTTACCATTATTTTTTTATAATAACCTGAATCAATATTACTGTTACATCGTTGTGGTTACATGAGTATTAATTTACAATGATCAACCATTACATGAGTGATTATTAAATTATTTACAATGATTAACTGTTACATGGTATATAGTTATTACATGAGTGATAATTAAATTTACAATGATGTAAATGTTATTTTATTAATAAAAATGAATTATCTATTCAACAATTTCAAGGTCATCATCATCATCATCACTGCTACACATCCACTTGTCCCAGTCATCTAAGCAAAACAGTTCCTCTTCATCCTCAGAGGTATCAATATTGACAACGGCTTTTGTGCGTTTCTTGTGTGTTTCCTTGTGGGTAATCCTTCTTGCCTTTTCCCTCAGCCATAATTCTAATGCACCATCAGCCTGCCATTGTGCTAATGGAGGGCCTTCGACATGAATTCTTAGCAACTGATCAAGCGTGTCTTCTTTCAGGCTAGTGCGGTGACTAGTTTTTATCAACTTCAGCTGAGAGAAGATGCGTTCGAGTGCACCATTACCCACAGGAAGACAAAACAAAAGCTCGACTAGAGCTAGAATGTTGCTCCACTGCTTTGCCACTGGTGAATTAAAAAGTTTCCACCACACCTCTTTGTAGTTTGACATCAAATTCACATACTGCTTTGCATAGCCTACCATGTCTTCCCACTCATCTGTCAAAAGGGAGATGTCTACAGAAGCCTTCTCTAAAGGGACTTCAAACCTTTTTGAAACGGTTTCAATTGCGGAATTGGCAAATGAGGCTGATTCGCATCTCTCCCAGCCGTGAGTTGCCAAAATGGTTAATGCATCAGAGAGCAAATTTGTGTTTTGCACTTTGAGGCGTTTTCTTAAACAGGCTTCCACAGCTTCGACCAGTGAGGGGTAGTTATTGTCAAGGTAAGTGAACCCTAATTCGTATCTCTTGACTACGACTCCCTGGTAAGTGAATGACCCAACAGGACCTTCTGTACCTCGAGATAATACCTTTTTCACTGAAGGTAATTCCTTCAATGGGGTGGTTTTAAGCTTATCCAATGCTTTCTTAGTTTTCATTAAACTATCAATGGCTTGGTAAACACAAACTTCAACATTCTGCAATACTTTACAAAGAATAGCTACCGGTCTAAGCAAATCAATAAAAAATGCACACCCAAACAAAGCTTTAGCATCGGTCCACTGCTTGATATAGCCCTTTAGCTTCTGCTTTTCCACTGCCCGCACACTCGAGTCCTCAGTTAGAGCTATTAGATGACTGATATATGCTCCATATCGGTCTACTACTCTTTCTAAAGCACTCACTTTATGTGCAACAAACCGAGTACCACAGGCTCTTAAAGGCCGCTTCCCTCCTTTATGGGGGAGCTCTGAAGGATCTAAGCATTCTTTAAGACTTAGTACCACCTCTTCCAACTGACGAAGCTTCTTAGGTGATTTTTCATAAAGGTAATACAGCCTTAAAAGCAATTCGTCCACGCTTTCAAAGAAAGTAGACTTCAGGGCATCCTTTATGGCTAATTCGAGTCGGTGAGATAGGCACCAATTAACAACCAACCATGGGAATTCCTTAGTTAGAAGCCCCTTTAACCCCCCATCTGCTATGTTAACATTGGTGCCATCACAGCCAAACCCTATTAATTTAGACTTAGATTCCTCTAGGCCCATGTACTCTAAAGCATTCCCGAAAGCATTGTACAAGCCTTCAGCTGTGCCACATTTAAGATACCTGGTGGTAAAAAACCTATTCTGGATATGGACTTGACCATCCGTACGATATGGGTCGAGATAAAGAATCATGAAAAGTTCGTTTTCAATGTTCCCGGAGTCTGTGGTACCATCTGCTTGTAAACTAAAAAAGTGGCACTTCCCAATAGAAGAAATAAGACTTTCTGCTAGTTCACGGGCGATAAATTCAATAAAGGTAGCACAGGAATGGTCATTTTTGTAGCCTGATCCCAAATTTGTGCCATGCCTTTCTTCTAGCTCGCGCAGACTTGTCATCTTAGTGAAAGCAAAGTTTTCTTTTGCCATCACATATGCAATGTCAAACTTCTTCTTAATGCTTACCTTGGCTGTTTCGCTCAGGCTGGCTTGAGCCATCGTCCTGGCTATCGGTGCGTATTCCATAATGCTACTGGCACTCTCCTTGGCCTGTAACCCCATCGCTCGTCGATGCATATCCGTCGCCGCGTGATCTTTGAATGTCGAAGCACGAACGTTGGGCATCCCTTCAACGAAGGCTGACCTATAGTTTCGAATCGAAATGAGCTTCTCCTTGTACTTGCCGCAAACTTTACATTTCAGCATGGTCACGTGCTCTCGATCGCCGCTCGCCGTTTCGTAATGCAGCCATCTCATCGTCTGCAGAGCCTTATCATTTTCGGATATCCACTTGTCCACTGTTCGTTTCGTAACCTTTCGCTTCTTTGCACCACCATCATCGTCTTCACCGCGTGTTCTCTTTTGTCCGGACATTTCTGTCGAATAAATAGAAACTTGTTCAGACATTACGTAATTTGTCCGGATAATGTCCGATTGTCGAACGTTATTTTGAGCACTGTAACACCACCACCAGTAGTAACACCATTACCAGTAGTAACACCACCACCAGCAGTAACACCACCACCAGTAGTAACACCACCACCAGTAGTAACACCACCACCAGTAGTAACACCACCACCAGTAGTAACACCACCACCAGTAGTAACACCACCACCAGTAGTAACACCACCACCAGTAGTAACACCACCACCAGTAGTAACACCACCACCAGTAGTAACACCACCACCAGTAGTAACACCACCACCAGCAGTAACACCATTACCAGTAGTAACACCACCACCAGTAGTAACACCACTACCAGTAGTAACACCACCACCAGTAGTAACACCATCACCAGCAGTAACACCATCACCAGTAGTAACACCACCACCAGTAGTAACACCATCACCAGTAGTAACACCACCACCAGTAGTAACTCCACCACCAGTAGTAACACCATCACCAGCAGTAACACCACCACCAGCAGTAACACCACCACCAGTAGTAACACCATCACCAGCAGTAACACCATCACCAGTAGTAACACCACCACCAGTAGTAACACCACCACCAGTAGTAACACCACCACCAGTAGTAACACCACCACCAGTAGTAACACCACCACCAGTAGTAACACCACCACCAGTAGTAACACCACCACCAGTAGTAACACCACCACCACTAGTGGCAGTAATCCTACCACCATCACTACAGGTCAGCAGTAAGCAGCCAATTAAACTTATTAGAACCACTATTACTGCATTTTGTTCATCAAACTCTATAGCCCTCCATAGTAATCTCTCTATACCACATATCAGCCTGAATACAGTGCGTCACATATTTGTTAATGTAATTTAGACTGACTACAACAAGTTTGATACTGAAATTTGATTGGCTGAAAACGTGGTCTCTAAATCTCGTAGAGCCACGGTCATGTCCAATAGAGACCACGCTCTGAGGAGATACGAAACACGATAATTACGCGCCTGTAACATTGGCAACGCATGGGCATTTAAATGGCTAGTAACAGCCGTACTGAATTAGAGGGAGGTGTAATGGGCTTGTTTGTACTAATCAACACTACATTACTTGCTTACAAGCAGCTGTCGGGGCACAACAACAGCAACAATGAGTTGTAGTCCACTCGCTGAGTCCAGTACTTCGATACATAGCACGCGCCTGTAACATTGGCAACGCATGGGCATTTAAACGGGTAGCAACAGCCACGCTGTGGTCCCGCCATGTCGGGAGGTGTAGAGGGCTTGTTTCTAGTAATTAGCCATACATTTCCTATTTACAAGCAGCTGTCAACTCAAGGTACAATAACGAGTTGTAGTCTAAATAAGTTAGACGTCAAGAACCACTGGGTTCTAGGGGATTTAGAAAACCCTCAGGCGAGTGCGCTCGGGTGCTACAGCCCAGGACCTTCGAGTTTTCTAAATCCCGTAGAACCCTGGTTCTTGACGTCTAACTATTATATAACTTTAGCCATTATTTAGACCACCCTCACCTGTTCTGACACCATGTCAGCTCTCACAGCCATACCCACCTCAAGTGGCTGTACAATTGGAAGTTACTTTGCGTTTTCTATATTATTGTATGTATTTTAGAGAACTGTGCCACTGGAGCAATCTGCTCTTGGCAACATTAATGAATATAACAATGATGAAACAGCTCTGATTGTTAGTCATATTATTTTAATGAACGCTTGTATGTGTGTTCAAACAGAAGCTCAGTGAGAAATCAACCAATTATGCTGATTGCATACCAAAGCTATGGAGTGCACATTGGTGACCAGGAGTGGATTGGCAAAACTGTGTTCTACAATGTGAACAAAATCAGTGACACAGCTGCCTCTCAACTGTGGTGGTATCCTCCCATCCAGAATCTTAAGGACAGTCAGCCCAAGCCCAAATTGTATGTGCTACAGAGAATCTGTGTGTGGGTGCCAGTAAGGGGCTTGGGCAGCTGATTTGAAGTGCCTTAATCGCCGTTCATCACTACAGTAAGTAAAACAATATTATTTAATATATCAATACAGATGTACTACACTTTAACAGTTTTAAGGGTCTTTACTTGAAGACCATACGCAGAATTGTGGACCTTAAGGACTGGTATTATCTTGCAACCGAGGAACTTAAATGCTATAAATGCAATAAAATTTTTCTGGGCTGGGGTTCTTGGTAAACCTTAATGAGATAACGACATGTACGTATAGTAATATTTTGCATCCCGGCATACTTATGCAGCTGTCTGAGTCGTAGTTTTCACTGTTTCCAGCTATCCTTAACCAGGATACTGGGCTGTGGCAAGGCTGTGGTGTCACTGTTACGGAGTCGAACTGTCGGAAACAGTCCAACTGCACTCCACAACTCAATATTTGAAATACACAGTGAAGAGTGGGTGAGAAGCAGTTGAGGTACTATGATGACTGTATAAAGTACAGGTGTGATTGTTGCTTCAATGTAACAGGTACCATTATATTTGCTATTTCTGTAATATTTTGTAGATGGCTTTTGTCAGTGCATGCCAGGGGCATTCTTAGTAGGCTACCTCAGCTTCTTGCCACTTGCACTGGAGTGTTTAGAAGAGTGCTAAAGATTGACTCTACAAAGAAGATTGTCAAGAAGCTGCAGGGAACGGCTGCTGGGAGTGCCTCCTGGTGTACCAATGTTGGCAATGAGAGTGAGGAGGTTCTAATGTCAGTTCTGACAGAATCTGAAGGACTTGATAGCCTTCATCCAATGGCAAAGAGCCTGATTGAGAGGTTGGTATATAAAATTTACAGCACATTGTACAGCCTATAATTTGTAGGTATCATAAGGCCAGGCAGGATCCCCCACAGCTGGTCTACACTGACAGACTGTTGCTCTATCAGTGGACAGTCTTGTAAGACTGCATGCCTTTTTGAAGAATGGAAACCCCTGCAAGTAAGTACTAAGTCATTATTATTATTATACCTCTGTTTATCTAGTCTTAATACATAGGTTCGATTGGACATATGGCATTTTATGAGGAGGATTGGATGTGGCTGCACTTCTGAGTCACATCCCTTCTATGGCATTGTAATGGCTCGTCTTTCACAGGCAATTTTTGAGTGGGATCAGACTGATTATAAGTATATCTGCATTGTTCATTCATAGTTATTAAATTATCACTATATAGTCGTTTGTGTGATGCTAAGGTGTGCTGCAGCAACAGGGAGTAAGCAATCCTTCCATCAATACCATACACAAGGCAATTACTGGTGAACTTACAAAACACTGCCGGAGAAGGACTCGTGGAACTGAGGAGACCGCAAAGACAATTGAATGTTTGATTTTACAATTTACGCCTGCAACAGATTCACTAGGTGAACCTGTAATCAGGTAATCAGTACGTTCCTATTATACTACCTAGATTTACTCTATTTTAATTGTTTAGTGAAAAGATGGGAGCAATCTGGAAAGAGGAAAAGAAACATGTCAAGTGTATTCAGGATCCACAAGGTGTGGACTATCTGTACACCATTACAGGGTACAATCAGAAGGGTGGTGTGCAGCTACCAGTGTATTGATGTGCAAGAGATACAACATCCCTAGAATCATTCCATCTCCACTTAGCCAGGTGAAACTGTTGAAAGTTTTCGAGTACATACTATAGTATTCTATTAGATTCATCCCTGGATCATCTGTAAGTGATGTACACTTCCAGGCACATCTACTGGAGGGATTAGCCAGGTGGAATCAGAGCCGAGCACTGGCAGCAGCTCAGCAACAGTCTGGCATGCGAGTGTTTAATTTGGAACTTGCCAGCAAAGTTGGTAGCAAGTAGATATTTTTGCATTATTATGCTTACTCAATTGTTCCAGGCCAACAAGTCCAACGAGTCCATCTCTGGCAGGAAGCTGCTTCCATTTCACCACACTCCAACCTGCTACAATGAGGGAGAGATCTTTGGAGTAGCTTATCTATATCGTCAAGCAGGCAGGGAGTTTGAACTTTCTGAAAAGAATTTAGAATCTAAGGAGAAAGGAGATGAAGATATAATTGATGAAGGCTTCATAGATGAGGCTGACACCATCATTTTGTCAGAAGACCTGGGGACAGTTGGATTAGAGGAGGAAGAAGTAGAGAAGGAGGAAGAAATAGAAGAGAGATAGAAGCAGTATGTATATCCAAGTTAAGAGCTATTAGTTTATTTGTAGTACATTTCATTAATATTTACACACCTTAGAATGATGATAATAGTGTCACTGCTACCACCACATCAGCTGGCACTAGTACTACTGCAATAGACTCCAGAGGAATACCAGATTGGGAGAAGGTGGCACAGTTAGCTGAAGCACTATTAGAATTGAAGGGTTTGTCTTTACCCAATGATAAAGTACAGAATATTAAGGCCTTGTGGAATGCCATGGATCCTTTTGACAAGAAGGCTACAGAAATAATACTTAAATCCCAGGTGCAATTAAGGGGCCACTTTAGTAGCCAAAAGAAGACAGGACACACAACTACGGAGCAAATGAAGAGGTATATTATTTTCATAAATTAAAAGTGGTAATTACATTTACCAAAGGTGCCTGCTATCTGGAGTCTCTGTTCCATTGTCTCCATTAAAGAGCCGCATTGTAGAGGCACTGTGCATATTGCTTACTACAAGACATGGCCAATCAAAGAGGACCACTGATGCCAGTACGATGGCTAATCTCTTATGCTTGCTGATATTGACCTTTATGTATATATACTTAGACGGCAAGAGAAGATATGTGTCCAGGTGGGACTTGGTACTGCAAGATTATTCTGCCCTCCATGCTCGCTTGTACAACTCACTCAATCTGCTGGAAGGGACAAACCTTGCCTTATACACTATTAATACAACTACTTGGTAAGCACCTTTTCATTATTTTACTATGGTCATCTCTCCAGGGGTTATCTTGTAAAAGAAACACAGGTAGTACTATAGCTAGTTTACATGGCCACAGCAGTACAACATGTAATTATTATGACTAATATATGTAGCTAGCTAGCTAGTTCTCATTTAATTTACTGTAATAGCTATAAAGTACTCTTTCTAAAGTTAATTTACTTTACTTGGCAAGGTGAGAGTCAATTGAATGACTGCAATGGTGGAGCAATGTAAAATAACAATAACTTTACATGTTTGAAATGGATTTAATAGCTATTATTGATAAATATTGATATCATTATTGATTACTTTTTGTGATTGTGGGTTTGAATTTCCCCCCTATTTTTCTTTCTTTTCCCCCACCATAGGCAAAAATTGTGCAGTAGCTTATTCTCTTCTAATTATAAATACTTCTCCTGTGTGACCTTGTGCTTCCACTAGTTGCTTTACCATACTGCCCATCACTACCTCAAACTGGTCCCCTTTAGTATGCTCCTTCTTTTTGCTTTTCTAGTTAGGTGATGCAGGTTGTTCTTCAGTACTGGATGGGGTAGACACACATTCTGAAGTGTCTGTACTGTTTGTTTCTACTAGTTGCTGAGTGAGCAAAGTGTCATCATTATTGTCTTCCCCCCCCCCCTGCTAGAGTGTCAACGACAAACCTTAGACATGTGGCTGGTTTGTGCCCCATCACAGCATCCATGACTTCAACATAGTTCCAGCATTCTTCTTGACTTTCTCTTCCCTGTCCAGTTTCTTTGTTCTTGTCCTCTATTCCTTATGCAATTTCTTAATTTTCTCGCAACATTGCTTGAGGGTTCTGTCATAGCCAGCTTCTTGAAGTTTCACGGTGATGCGTTGATATGTCTCTATTGGGGTGACACCTTCTAACCCTTCTTGTACTTTATCATCAGTTCACAAGTCTATCAGCTTTAGGGTTTCAGGTTTTCCCCAAGTAGCCATACTACTGCAGCAGCTGCAGACATCAGTTTCTGCCATATTCTTTTTAATGTGCTGCTATAAACAAGAGTACTAAATGTTAGGAATGCCAAATAGTTGTTAACTCGCGCTGGATGACTCGTAATGTGTTAACACTGCAAACTAGCCAGGTAACACTCGGGCAATCCCACCAACATTTATTGAGCTGGGCCAGTCTTTATTCAGCATGGCCTGATGAATTCATACTTTGGGCTAAAGTGGGCCGTGCCATGCTGAGACTAGGATCAAAGTGTAGTGTGAATATTACTTCTTTACTGGAGGACCAGGCAGTGGATAATCATGCCACCGGTGTACACCTGGTGTACTGGAACTGGTAATGACACAGATCTCAGAGGATTCATTGAACCCCAGCAGCACGTTCCACTGGCATACTGTGAAAATGTCCATCAAGCTACTTGGTACAGATTCCAGTAGGCTTGCAACACACAAGAAGAATTTCAACTAGCTACTGAGTACAATAGTAGTGATGTCCAACAAACAGGGGCGTAGCTAGTATTCAGGGTTTCCCGGGTACTAGGTACAGCAGTGCTTACGCAAACTACTTAGTAAAAATGCGAGCCCATCTCTGTGGACTCTTTGATACACATTTGCTTTTGAAAATTTGTTTAAAAGTGTGTACGTGTACCTAGCTTGCTACCACACTGCTGTTTATGCAGCTAAGCTATTAATATTACTGCATGAATATTATAGAAGCAACTGATTTAATGCTCCAGCCCCAGTAAAGACTTCTTTTTTCACTCTTCCATACTTGTATACAACTTTTCTTGAGGCGTACTTCATATATCCAAGTACTATATATATCCAACACTAATATTTTAGTTGAGATTTTTGTCTTGCTTCCGGAATCCTCGACGATGACATGACCGCAGCTCTTCCCACCATGACCTGGAAGATGACGGTAGCCACAACTTCTGTCAGTTTTTCATCAGTCTACCATTATCCAGTACTGTTTTGAACTTAAAAAGTTCACCAAAATCACGTGTGCTCAATCCTCGACCACTCAAATTTCAAAATGTGATCACATGATGCTGTGCATTATATAGAACGTTACTTAATTGATGAAGGAATCTTCAGAATAGGCGATCTTTGATGATAGCAACTGCTCAAAAGTGTCACAGATGCACAAAAAAGAGCAAGTATGTATTTCAGCTCATTTCAGTAGGGGCGCGCCAGCCACAGTTTGCTATGCTCGCAGCCCAGGCACCAGCAGTAATTACCCGGGGCAGGCCCGGGTGTAGCTATGCCTCTGCCAACAAAAACCTAACACCTCTCAATTAGCACCAATGACACACCCCCCATATAAACTACTACTACTATGCAACTTCTACCAAAATTTTCAGATCAATACTGTATTGTATAGTGAAGTTACAGCTATTACAATGTCATTAAAAATTAGGCCCATTTTACATAGGAAAAAATGGCACCAAAGGGAAAGTGATTCCTACATTAACTACAGTAGACCGACTCAAATTGTTTGTATAAACCACTATAACTATTCTTAGTCTACAGGTAAGAAGTGGGACATAGTGCTTTCAAACCATGAACAACAGGGAAAATTATTGTTTCTGCAAAATTAGCTCAACTCTAGAGCAATGCTTCAGTAATCCCATCTAGATAATCTATTGCATCATTTCAGCATACAGCCCTATCTTATCACACAGTGGTCCAATGCTATTCCATCCATTCAATAGAGGATATGAGCTAACTTTATGACCAAAAATTTTTAATGAAAACGTGATGTTGTCTTACGTCACAACAGTAAATGAATGTATTGTAGGTATGCATAGAAAGTGCGAATCACAGAAACTAGACCAGTTAAGTGAGTTTCTCCAGAGCAATATAGATTCCTTTACGTGTACAACAGAGTAACTGAAAGGAGGAGCCCCATCCATAGTTCATGTGAGCCATGTTTGCTACCCATGGGGCTTGCAACCGGAATCAAGATTTAATCAAGTGATATTTTTGCAGTGAATCAAGCGATCAAGGCATCCGCAAAAGAAAGCACCTTTGAAAGCTAACATTGGGCAACACGAGAATTTACTAAGCTTTTACGGTTAACGATCAAGAATCAAGGCTCTTGGAAAGATGAAATCAAGTGATCAAGGCAATATTTGGCGATCAAACTTCTTGATTCCGGTCGCGAGCGCATCAATTGGCGGTATGGAAGTGACTACTCCTTGTTTCGTGTGAGTCCCATTGACAGAATAAATTTTTTTGTATGACTGACAACGACATGGGGTATTGGTAAAACTGGGAGGGGGGGGGGAGCAGGAGCGGGAGATTTCTTGGTAAAATCAGGACCAGGAGCTGGGAGATCACGTGCAAAATACTACAGGCAACTGTTATTTTTGCACTAAAGATGATTTATTGATGCAGAAGAGGACTCGTGCAAGTAGTCTCCCCTCCTTTCAAACATGCATGAGATATTATACGAACTAGCTATAAGGTAGGGAATTGCAATACTTTTTACAAAAGGATCGAGATACTCTAATAGAGTAGTCAGCCACTCATATAGAACAGTCTCATAATATCATATTCTGTCTCTTAACTGCCAGTAGCTTGTTGATTTATTTGTAATAACAAGTAAAAAGTCTAAAAATAGCTATAGCCTTAGAGCAACTTAAAAAAAGATTATGTTGGGTGGGAATCATGCTCCCAGAAAGTCACCGATTGATTGACTGATTGATTTATTATTTAAACTCACAGTACTGGCAAGGCCGTTCTTCCGTACTGCAGTACACATAATACACAATACATAGTACACAGCAAACAAAACTATACTAGACAAACATAAATAAATAAATAACTATTACGACCGTCACAGTATTAAATTACAAAAGAACAAACAATTCAAGACAAGTCATGTAGGTACTTGAGCAGACCGGCCATCATGAAAATTAGTAATGTCATCAAATAAATTAGGTGGCAGTGAATTCCACCTCACTGTAGCCTGATGCTGAAAGAAGTGCTGACTGAAGTTCTTTTTGAATCGAAAAATGTCTGCAAACCAAGGTGAACATCTAGTTCTGTAGGAATGTTTACGACCAAAGTCTATTGGTGGCTGAAGTAAGATACCTTCACCAAGATAGTGTTGACCAAACATGGTGAGAATAGTTCGATACTGTACAAACTCAGACATGAGAAGCCATCCAATGTTCGCTCTATACTGTGACATCCATCACTGTCTGCATTTTGTAGCTGTATGCTTCAAACTCCATGTGTGACTTTCATTGCTATAAGACTCTTTGACCTGCTCCACCAGTTCACCTCATGCTTTGCTACTCAATTGTTCTACTAAATCAACATTTATCTTGGGAAAAATTCTCACTTTGAGTTCTGTCACCACGCACAGTCCCTGAAGTGATGCATTCCGATGTGAACACTATATTCTATAAGTCCAATCCATTAGTATTGTCAGACTCACTGTTGTCCTTCTCATGCTATGGCTTGTTCCATTGACTTAATGGTGGTATCTATACTATAGTTACTTATGGTGGTAGCTAGGAAAACTAAACAGTAAAAATGAGTAGCGAATAGCTACCATGGCAAATAGTGAGCATCACTAAGAATTCGTAGTGAAGTTCACTATTTGCCACAGTATTCATTACTCATGATTTTTTAGGTGCATGCATCCTTTTCAATTTGGCTCAATGATCGGCGGTATTTTGTAGCTAAAATATAAGGCACTGAATATTTATCGTGTTAAATATTAACTTGATACCTTGAAGCATTCCAGAGATATGGCCAATGTATATAGACAATGATACATGGTATTTATTTAAGAAAAAAGGACCAAGAACGTAACTATCAGAAATCTCTATATAATTATTAGATAGTATAGGAATGGAAATTTGTCCTCAAAGTCATGGTACCTACACCAAGCCAAGATAGATCATTTTCAGTCATCAATGTTGCAGAGCAAGAATTGTCCATCTTATATGTAGTCATGTGCTAATAACATAATTGGAAGAATCGATACCATAAAAGCAGCATTGAATGATTCATTTACTTCTGACTCTCTTACAGGTTTTTGCAATTGAATTCGGCGACTTTGCAATTGAATTCGTCCCGTTTGCAATTGAGTTCGTCGCTTTTGCAATTGAATTCGTCCCGTTTGCAATTGAATTCGTCCCGTTTGCAATTGAATTCGTCGGTTTTGCAATTGAATTCGTCCCGTTTGCAATTGAATTCGTCGCTTTTGCAATTGAATTCGTCGCTTTTGCAGTTAAATTCGTCCATAACAAGAATGGCAGCTGGAGCAAACATGAAAACATGATGTAGCAGCTGCTACAAGAACTTGTTCAAGTACAACAGTAGTAAACAACTCTTTATAAGGCAATGATTCTTCCTCTGCAGCCTCTCCAGCAACATTCCAAACTCTACTACGCCATTCGCGATGGGTGTGGTCACTCGCGAGCAAGCTAATTAACTTGTCAGACAGCTATCAACTTCGCGTACTACCAGCTTCAATTACCTTCTAGTGTCTCAAGTGTAACTCTCCAAGGCATAAATAGTTCATCTCTTAATGAGCGGGTTGGTTTCTTGGAGCCGTTTTGTTTATGACGAATTGTAATGCAAACGCGACGAATTCTATTGCAAAACCGACTAATTCAACTGCAAAAGCGACGAATTCAATTGCAAAACCGACGAATTCAATTGCAAACGGGACGAATTCAATTGCAATACCGACGAATTCAATTGCAATACCGACGAATTCAATTGCAATACCGACGTATTCAATTGCAAACGGGACGAATTCAATTGCAAAGGCAACGAATTCAATTGCAAAAACCTGTAATAAACATTTTAAAACTGTAGCAGTGATGTGTCACTTCATCACATCAATCTGCTATAGCTGACAACCAATGTTGGGCAAGTTACTTTGTAAAAGTAACTAGTTACATATTACATATTACTTGCAGCTGAACTATTTAGTTACAGTTACATATTACCCATAAAATAAAGTAATTGTAATAATATTACATAATTACTTTGTGTCCATAGCCTTAAGCTGTCACGTGTGAAACTACCACTTTATCACGATTACGTTGTTGGACAATGTGTAAATCTTGATTATTAGTAAGAAGCTGGTGAATAAGCTTCATTCAGTAGGCTTCATTAATTCATTGTGGCTAGGTGTTACTCAGTGGATTACTAACGAGATTAGTAACTTTGTTACTTGTAGTAATAACATTACATAATATTAGACTCGTCACAGTAACTATATTACTTAAGTGACGCGTTACATTTGTATGTAAAGTAACTTGAGTTACATTACCTGTTTTTATAGCGTATTTCGTTATATTACTTTGTTACCACAAAAGTAATAATATTACGTAACGTGTTGCATAAGTAACGCGTTACTCCCAACACTGCTGACAACCTTGCAATGCCTGCTACTTCATGTGACACTAATTCATTCACTTTTGCTAAGATTTCTGAATCTTTGGTCCTGTCTCATCTGAACTCTCCGGATCCTAGGAAGTCAGATGGCTAGCACTTGTCTTAGGTTCCAGAAAGAGATAGGCTGCTCCATTGGCTACCTTATACTGTTAACGTTCATTGCAGAGTGGAGTTGTTCCTTCAGACAAGAAGTGCTCACATATGCTCAAGGTGCATGGTGCTTTGGACAGCTTCAGACCATGTAATCTCTGTTGTGTCTGTTCTTGCTGTTTTATTTGTTTTTGTGTATATGTTCAGTCATTTTTATAATTTGCCTTAAGTAGATTGTTGCATTTGTATCCATGTATATTTGTTTTGTATGCATGTGTTAAGTTTTGTACTTGTTAGCTACTAGCTATGTTCATAGATTTTGTCTGTATTGTATGCTGTGCTGGCAAGGAAGAATGGTAGTTACCAATTGTCAGAGACTCAGAGGGTAATTTATAAATCAATCAATCAAATCAGTCTGATAATATAAGAACTTATATTGCTAACTCGCAAACAAAATTTCTTGCTGTACAAACTCCAATTAGTTAGTGAATTTATAAACTGACAATAACTAATTGTGAAAGTTCACACACTGTCTGGATCTAGCAACTGTCTACACAACCAGAGCAAAAATAACTTGGTAGAATAAAATCAGTGAAGCAGGTCAAAGAGTCTGGGTAAGCTTATAGCAATGAAGGTCATACATGGAGTGAAGCACATGCAACTACAAAAGGAAGACAATGATATGGGTGACATTCTGGGAGCATGATTCCCACCCAACAAGATTTTTTTCAAATTTGAAAGCACTAAGACTTTTCACCTTGTTATTAAAAATACATTAACAAGCTACTGGCAGTCAGTGGCAGTTAAGAGACAGAACATGAGACTGTTCCGGCTGACTCCTCTATTAGAGTATCTCGATCTTTTGTATAATATCTCCTGTTTGAAGGAGGGGAGACTACTTGTATGAGTCCTATTCTGCATCAATAAACCATCATTAGTGCAAAAATAACAGTTTCCTGTAGTATTGTGCATGTGATCTCCCAGCTCCCGGTCCTGGTTTTACCAAGAAATCTCCCGCTCCCGCTCCCCCTCCCCTCCCGGTTTTACCAATACCCACGACATGCCCCCACGTAAACCGTCTCGCACGCGAGACTACATGTCCTCCATGACGCTATTGTACATAGGACATAAACTAGATCGCGGAGCTAGTATGCACATTGCTCAGCTCAACTACGTCACATCAAAAACAACTTAATACATTCGACTAAAGTACATACATGAGAAAAATAGTTATACAACATACAGACAGTAAAACACAGTAAACGCCTGTCATACTATAACCATACCTTGCATTTGTGGCTTCATATTTCTATTGAAAACCTACAAAACCATGAAGACCCTTCGACTACAGCTGCAATGTCGCGGAAACACCATCGCACTAGTGCTATGACCGTATAATACATTTTGTGTCTAATTATTAAAAGAAAGCCTAGATTTTTGACTATTAGTATTACATAATTATAGTATTAGGTTTACAGGTAAGGAACCTGTAAAGCCTGATCTTTAATTATAGCCTATTAATAATTACAACATAAAAACTATACAGATTATACAACAAGAATTATTAGTAATCATAGCTAGCTACAGTGATTTATAATAACTAATTATGAAAGGAAATAAGCTGAATTACTCAAATTAGTTGATTGTTCTATTAGAGTATTTCAACAGCTCTTATAATTCTGACCATTCTCATTAATTCCTTGAGCTCAGCCCCTTCAGTGTTGTTGTTGTTTCCATTGCCTTTGGTGTAGCTATCTGGTAATCGTAAAAGCTGGAACATCCCAACTCCTCCTAAATCCGGCCACCCCCTGAACTGTCTTCATGCATACACAAGTATGATGCTATTTCATAGCAATATACTTTACTATAATACCATGAATTATATTGGTGGACTTTTAGTGACTGTTTTAATGCTGTTTAATTGACTATTTGTAGTTACTTGTTTACTTTTTAAGTGCAAAAATTGCTGGGAAACTTGACCAACAAATATATACATTAATTTGTAGAGTATAGATGTATGCATGGTTTTAGCTATGACAAAATCAGGGGTGGCTCCATGAGGTTTCTGAAAACTAGCTGGTTACGCTTAGATTGAATACTCTAATAGAGCAGTCAATCACACTAATAAAGCAGTCACCGTATTCAGAGCAGAAGTGTAGCAAGCTATGTAGCTAAATAGGGACTTCCCTCCCTGGGGAGATTTGCCACCTGAAGCTGCAGCTGCTATGCTATGATTGGTATAGGCCGATCAATCCCTAACTTACCTGATCAGGCCATTTCATCTTTAAAGGAATAATTTTATCAGTTGTGTCTAACTAGGTGAGTTGTATTGTGTGTGATCACATGATCATCCCATTACCATAGAGAGCCATTAAAATGACCTACAGCACATGATCTGTTAGAAATTAAGTTTATGACACACCCACCATGATCACCGATTTTAATAATTATTTTCTCTCCTTTAATATACTTAGGACCAAGTAGTATCCCTCCATTATCTGAACTCATTTGGTGTTCAGATAACAGGAAAGTTTGGATAAAGGAAACTGATACAATTAAAATACTCTAATAGAACATACAACAGACATGATTTTACAAGGAGCAGTTTCAGGCTGGCACACTGTGTTGAAAGACATAAAGTGTTTTGTGTATAGCTGACATTTTATTTGTATAAGTATAGTGAGGTTTGTTACAGTAAAAACATACACTTACTCTAATAGATCTACAATTTGGATAATGGATGAACCACTGTATGTCATCAATCTCATCATGGAGGTGATTATTAGTGTGGGTTAGCTAAGAAAGCAACATGTTGCGTTCTTTGGTAGTAAGAGCTCTAGCCTGGTGGATAATAATATAACTTTTGATACTTGACATCAGATCAATTTGAGGTGTTGTATGGTTTGAGATCAACAGTGATGTATGGCAAACACTGAGGTTTGTAAAACACTATAGAATGATCATAATTAGATCTCTATAAATTTATTATTAATACATCATAATAATATTATTAAATAACTAATATAATTGAGTAGGCAAAGCTAGTTGTGTGATTTAGTACACGTACATACATACAGTAAAACTAAAATTATTTCTCCTTAATAAGCAAGTTGTCAACTGATACAAGTGATCATCGTGTGTTTGGGGATTACAGCAACCATTAGACTGCCAGCTTTGTATTTAAGTTCATGTGAGCATGGTGCTATTATGAATAATTAATCCCTACATACCATCATATCTAATTGAAAGGTTGGTCACTTTTACCATTACCCATATATGGATATGTCCTAGTTTCCACACACGTTGCATAACTGTAGCACAATAAAAATTTCATGAAGTTCTACTTGTCCATTATTGCTACATACCTGTCTACAGTAGGGTTAATGTTTCCATCAAGTTGTCACCTCATAGTTCAGCCATATAAGACTGTCAGGATCACATCACAAATTTAAACTACAATTTTCTCAAGGCTGAACAGCTCCACAAACAAGCCCACTATTACCACCCCTAATTAGCACAATCTATTATTAGCACATCATAAATTTATTTATTACAATATCATGTGATGCTAATTGTTGTAGAGTGTATAGTGTGGAGAATTGTTAGTTGGGGTGAAAGCACTGGCTCTTTGATGTGGTTGTTGCCGTGGTGATGGTGTACCCTGTGACATCAAAAGAGGAGGGAGTGGCTGACCAGCTGGACTAGAGTCTGATGGGATGTGAGATGAGAAGCCGTCTTGATTGGCTGAACTGCTGTTACCATGACGCCATAATGAACAACATATACCCACAAATCCTAGCAATACAACCAACAGGGTTACCATGACTACCACCATCTCCTCCCCCAAAATAGTAAGTATTTCTTGTAAAAATGTTAACTTGTGCAGTTCTGAAGTGGGCGTGGCTGATGGAGATGGTGACACATATACTGGCAGATCTGATTGGCTAGCACAACTGGAGGAGGGGCTCATCACAGAGAGCTGCACTGATTGACCAGTCAGAGAACTGGTCAAGTATAGTACTTGAGTGGTAGGTGTGACATCACGATTCACATGAGATGACTGAGATATGGAGTAGACTGCTTTAGTGGAATAGAGTAGAGGGGGAGCAACAATTAGAGTATGATCATGTGATGACACCTGTAAACAATACAAAGTGATAACAGATTAACCCGTTCAATCAATATGCTTTAATCCATTTCATTCTTTAATACACAAACAACAAAACAGGACAAGGCAAGTCCATGATGTGTACATTCTATGTGCTGTGGTATAACAAAATGTACCAGTCAGGTTCAAGCTCCATTTTTAGCTGTTTGCCTGAATACAGTAGAAAGTCAGTCAGGCAGTAGAAAATTTCACTTGAAAAAAAAACAACAACCAAGGAACATTTGACGCTTACATTTTCAATTGGTCTGAGTAAATTATTTTGTATATTATCCTATTAATATACTAGTGTAATAAAAATATTAATTTAAAAAAGAAGTAGGGTTCCAGCAATATATAGATATTATATGGATTTTTCATTGCTACAATGACAAGTAGGGATTTTCCCTCATAGCTACCATCATCTCTTGTTCTATAGCTGGAACCCTACTTCACCTTTTAATTTATAAAATTTTTATTACACCAGTTTGTTAATTTTTCCATTAGAGCATAGCTATGAAATACACTTGTGGCTGTGACTGCTGTATCAGAGTAGCTTGATCTTGACACAGTTTTATGCAGCAGATCAAGATAGATTTTCTGACTACACTAAGGAATGAGATGTGCTTCTGTGTTTGAGGGGCAAGGTGTGTTTAATGAAAAACATCATTGGCAAGTTCATTTGTCACTGCAATGTTAACAAACCTGTGTACAGATGAAACAAAGATTTTCAAACTCCTTATAGACATGACGATGCCCAAGGATATATTGATTGGAGTGATAATTAACAACTAGTGTGGAACAAACTTGTATGAGATTTTTGTGGAACTATGTTCTTTACCAACTGATTACATTACCCACTGATTACATTACCCACTGATTACATTACCTACTGATTACATTACCCACTGATTTTAAATTCACTTTAAGTGTTATATTGTGCACAGACCAACAATCTTCCAAGGTTTTGCTACGCTATATATACAGTTACATATCAGTAGCCCACTCACCTGGATGTTGTTGAGTTGTTGAGGTGTACCCCATACTTCCACCTTGGCACTGGCATCACATGATCCTAGCAACACCTCCTCACTGCTCAGTACAAATGCTGGTACAAAGGGAATCCTTACAAGTTCTGAGAACACTTCGTATGATTGTGTGAAGTCATATGCTCTCACTTGTAGTGTCATTGTGATGTCATTGATACTGGATAAAAGCCGTAGGGTGGCTTTATTATTGGTGGGCACTAAATGACAATAACTGGTGCCAGTTGTGTTGTCAAATACGCTGACTGCACTAGAAACATCTGATTGGCTAATCTGTGGGTGGGTGGGGCTCTTGATGCTCAGCACACAGTCAAATCCAATCTGTTGTATATAGACAGTAGGAGGTGTGGTCCCACCTGATCCATTAACACAGGCCAGGTGAGGGCTAGTAATCAGTGGAGTGAAAGTTGCTCCATTGCCATGGTGACTGTTGTCATGGTGAAATGTGATCATCACATGATATGGTTGTGATGTCATTACATTAGTAAATTGACCGAGTTGATTGCCATTAGTAACAGTAATGTTGTGTATCTTAGCAACAGTAACCTATAACAACACATAATGGTGTGCACTAATAAGAACATTTATTACCTCAGTGTGTGTATCAATCACATCTCTGATCTTATGGTATATTGCTGTACGACCAGTTGACTTAGCAACAGCTACCCCTGATAGTGTATCTATGGCAACCACACTGCTGTCACCGCTGGACCAGTCTCCTTGTCTCTCTGTGGATCACATGACCAGGGAACATGGTAAATAATAGTTTGTTATTTCATAGACACACAACTTGTAATAGGGATTGGAAACAGCATCACATGACCAGTATACTACCTGTACAATTGACGTCACTGGTTAGATACGAGGCGTGTTTTGCTTGTTACTGCTTTGAAGACCAACATTTCTCTTTACTGTAGACTATCAGTGTAGGTTTAGAAAGTCCTCTAAGGTTGAGCGATACAAGTTGCTTTGGTGGAAGTCACTGACTGGCCTTTCCCACAGAAGAAACTTGTCATATCATGCCGTTTCGGTATCACTTCTACACCAAGGTACGTTTCTGTAGCTGTGTACACCTTCTGGTATCGACGATATGTGGCTTTTTAGAACCCCACTGGTCATTAGAATTGAACAGTATGGTTTGTAAGCCACACCTCTAGTTTAAATGCTGCATATTTCCTTGGTTACAACTTGGCTAGATGTTGTTGTATCGTCGTGTTTCTGTTCTCTTAACTCTGCACAGCTGCTGTCTAGCATAACCGTTTGTCTTTCAAGCTTTAATCTAATGCCAAAGCTGTGGAACAAAGCTAGTAGGATAGTAGCACACTTCACTCTTAGGTTCTAAATCACTCTTGCAAAACTGTTAAAACTTCGTTAGGGCCAATTCAATTAGTATATGATACAAATTATGGAAACCTTCCGTAACATTCGAAACAAGCCTATTTCTGGCATGTGACGCCATTTCCAATCCCTATTAGGCGTTGTATATCTATGGCTATTTAAATACAACATAATTATCTCAACTGATTGATCGTTCTAATAAAGTATTTGTCACAGCGTGAGTGCTTTATTAGTACAATAACAAGTGGGTCTTATGTGTATGAGCCCTTTTACCATCATACACCGATTAACCAGACAACATAGAGTCCTAATCATATAGTAGGGACAACAAAGGAGTACATCACATCACCCAAAACCAGCCTTAATTTTCCCTGATGACAATGAGGCAGTATTGGTCAGGTAAACTAAGCCCAAGCAAGCTTTCAGATCAACCCGAAACGCTTTCAACAAGTTGCTACAGAATTAAAAAATAAATAAATTATGGAATGGAATTTTCTACTAACTGACTGATGCCTTCAGACAAGTGTAACTCGATAACGGCTAAAGCTATGGGCTTGATTTTTTCACAGTTACCTTTTGGCATACCGCAGTACATACAATGCATTCTTCATGGACTTACCAGTGTCCTCCTTTGTGTCCCATTCATCTTTGCTGACAGTGAAAAGTGTCAATATTTAGTGGTAGCACGTGATGGCTTCCCTTTGTAACAAAAATCATCCATATTTTTTGTAGCGGCTATTATGATAGCAGAGGTGCTTTCAAACAGTTCTTGATTTGTACTGCTGTGTAACAGGTTGAACATAACTGACAACGAAGCGTAATGGATACTTCACTTTTCAGATGATAATTGATATAACTGGGGCATGCGGCACCATTTTAGATGCGGTATGCGCAGGTTCACCAGTCATAATAATTATTTACAAAAAAAAGTTTACAAACCAGTACACAGAAAAATTTGGAATTTTCAACTAGAGTAGAGACCATAGCACATCAATAAAGAGTACTGAAACAAGTTGGAGTAGTGCACGATAGTAAATCACAGTAAAACAATAAGTTATAGTTATATCCCGGTACAAGGGTGATATCATTGTTATTACACGAGTCCGAGGTGGAGCCGAGGACGAGTGTAATAACAATGAGTATACGGGGTATAACTATTTTATATCCCAGTGTGCGGGAGTGCGCAGAAGTTTACAGATAGTAAATTAAGTTCCGGTTTGAGTTCCTGTCACTGTGCTCAAGATTTCGTCCGAATTGTGTGGAGATTCTACTTCGTAGCTACAAGAGAGACCTTACATACTGCCTACAAACTGTAGCGAAGGGCGGTGTTATGAAGCAGCGGTTCCAGGTACGATTCGCCTTCGTCAGAAGTTGGTATGGTGGTGTCGTGTGGTGTGCAAGAGAAAAATAAAGACCAACAAGTGGCTACCATACTCCGAGAAAGAACGATGAAGCTAGAGGAAGTTAGTTCTTCACCATAGTGACCGTTGGGAGTGATTGCTGGAGCGAAAATCGTCACGGACTATTCTTGACATTTGTTAAACTATCGTATTGGTAACTTGTAGTGTTATTGTGCAAAAGATTAACAGTTTTTTTTGGTAAGATTTAGCTAGTTTTAAGTGCTGTATTGGTGTGTTTTGTATCAATATTTCCTTATTTGGCTCTTTGTTCCATTGGTAAACAATGCCATTCGCGGTTATTATGATGTCACGAAAGAGACTGAGTGGCTCCGCTACAGGGTGAAAACTAATATATCGTACAGTAGCAGTGCCGTTCTGTCTAGCTGTATGTTAGTTATAACCCAGCGCGGCGCTTTGATACTCCCACGCACTGGGATGTAGGAAGTGTTATATCCCCACTTTGCATTTCCGCTATAGTATCCTGAGCACAGTAGGGATATAACACTTCTTACATCCCAGTGCGTGGCAGTATCAAAGCACTGCGCTGCGTTACAACTACCATACAGCTAGACAGAGCGGCACTGCTACCGTACGATATATTAGTTATCACCCAGTGATAACTAACTTATCACCCTGTTGCAGAGCCACTCAGTCTCTTTCGTGACATCATAATAACCACGAATGGCATTGTTTACCAATGGAACAAAGAGCCAAATAAGGAAATATTGATACAAAACACACCAATACAGCACTTAAAACTACCTAAATCTTACAACAAAACTGTTAACCCTTTACACAATAACATTACAAGTTACCAATACGATAGTTTAACAAATGTCAAGAATAGTCCGTGACGATTTTCACTCCAGCAATCACTCCCAACGGTCACTATGGTGAAGAACTAACTTCCTCTAGCTTCATCGTTCTATCTCAGACTATGGTAGCCACTTGTTGGTCTTTATTTTTCTCTTGCACACCACGCGACACCACCATACCAACTTCTAACGAAGGCGAATCGTACCTGGAACCGCTGCTTCATAACACCGCCCTTCACTACAGTTTGTAGGCAGTATGTAAGATCTCTCTTGGGGCTACGAAGTAGAATCTCCACACAATTCGGACGAAATCTTGAGCACAGTGACAGGAACTCAAACCGGAACTTAATTTACTATCCGTAAACTTCTGCGCACTCCCGCACACTGGGATATAAATTAGTTACATCCCGTATACTTGGATGATATCATTGTTATTACACTCGTCCTCGGCTCCGCCTCGGACTTGTGTAATAACAATGATATCACCCTCGTACCAGGATATAACTATAACTTATTGCTTTACTGTGATTTAATATCGTGCACTACTCCAGCTTGTTTCAGTACTTTTTATTGATGTGCTGTGGTCCCTACTCTAGTTGAAAATCCAAATTTTTCTGTACAATAGTGAAGGAACTTTGCTTACTAGCTAATAACATTTGGGTAAGGGTCAACTGACAAAAAATCAACACATAGGAATTCAACACATATTTGTAGTACCAGGAGGAGATGGCTTACACAAGACCACTCTTACTATTAAGACACACCCTTATTTAGCACACCTTCAGTGAGATGAGTCATAAAGCACATCCTGGTACCAACATGACTAACAGCTAGTGATGGTATGATAGCATATCCCACACTGATGTGAATATAGTCTGAAGTCATTGGTTGTCCTGACAACCACACCTGTGTAGGGAATCACATAATTACAACACATTAAACTGAATCAACAGGTTTACTTTCAGTATCACCTGTCCTGGTTTGGTTGCCTTGACAGCAAGTGTGTTGTTACCATGACGACTGGACACATCCACAATATCATTACTACACATGATGTTAAGAACACCATACTGTAATCTGTGTACATGGCAACGTACAATATCTACTATCTTATTGTAGAATACAAGAATTCAATTACACATTGTCACATGAATAAATATTTAGCAACTTTGTTTATCTTGTGAAAGATTATAAACATTTCATGGCAGTTACCTAACACATCTCTATAATGGCCAACTATAAATTTCCCAAATGAGACATCTATATACCAATTCGTCTAACATAGGTGGCTGGCTTAGACAAGCTCCACTTTATAACCTGCTGAGTACAGCATTCCATCACAAAATCACAACAAGAAGCAATGATGAGGCTAATGCATACAGTACACAGATTGACACTACAAGTACACACTACGTACAGATGGATGGATACACACCACACCGGCACAGACATTACACATAACTGGTCACTACACACAAACAGACACTCACCGGTGTACTGTGTGGTCTAAATTTACAGGTACATTAGCCATGGTACGACCATGGTTGTCATGGAGATTGACCACAAACTGCACAGTATATCCCAGGGGAAACAAATACTCCTTGTTGGTGGGTGGAGCATGGGTGAGGCTTAGTGGCATTAATGACAGGCTTTTGATTGGTTGGACCTGGGGGTGGGGCATATTGGCTATTCTAAACCAATGGTTGTACACCCACCTCCACATGTGCCATCACCGATTGGTTAAATCCAGAATTTAATTCATGTGATGTTACCATGACAACAGCATGACCAACTGATGATCCAGCTTGCACTTCACCAGATGATGTCACAATAATTGATCGAAACTGGTTGCTAGCAGACAACAGCTTGTAACTCATCTTAGACATGCCATCTCTAAAAGTGATGTAAGATCAGATAATCTCATTGCATCAATTTCAAACCTATTAGTTTGTATCTTAGCAACACCATTGCTAGGCAACAGGAGGTGTCCACAGTTGCTGGGATATAGTAGTTGTAGTCGTGGTAACACGGTAACTTGCAGTTCATCACTAAGACGATCCAGTCCCGGTACACATATCCCATGGCTACACTCCATGGTAACTTGGACCACACCCACACCTGGTTGTCGAGCGTGTAACCTAGCAATGGGTGCTCCTTCTTCCACCAGTGACACACCTCCCTAAGATGACAAAAACATAAATCACCACCAGAGGAGGTTTGACATGCTCTAAGCACTGTCTTAAATTAATTGAACTGTTCTTTAGGTATTTCATGTGACAATCAATAGTTGTATGGGGTTGAGTGGGGCAGACTCAATATTCAGATCACTCTTCATGAAAACTTTACAAAAAAGCGCAAGCTCAGAGTTTTGTACCAATTAAATCACTTTTGTACACATATAATTTCATCAGACTGATCAGGTATGTATTCATAAACACAATGACGAGGTGTTATATCACTCCAT
This sequence comes from Dysidea avara, assembly GCF_963678975.1. NCBI lineage: Eukaryota > Metazoa > Porifera > Demospongiae > Dictyoceratida > Dysideidae > Dysidea > Dysidea avara. The sequence continues at coordinate 457,824 of NC_089275.1, forward strand.
AATTTTTAGAGCTATACTTAGAGAGTTCCTCTGTTCACTAGATATAACAAGTTTTATGTGTGACGTCTAGATCTAGTGAAGTAGTCAATTACAATATGTTTGACATGTATTCTTTAGGTACAATGAATAGTTACACTTCAAACCTTTTCATGATGAAATATTAGTTTTGAATTTCAAATTTGCAGAATTTTGACCACATATAACCAAGGAGCCACACCTACCCAATAATCACATGACCTAGTAACCACACCCACCTCCACATAGACGGAGCTCAACGACTGGATGTTCATAATGCCAGCTGTCCAGCGGAACTTCAGTTGCTTAGTAACACCAGCAAAGGCAAACGGCGTCTCTCCATTAACACCGTGAGCTCTGATGGATACCTGTGGGGATTACCCTGATGATGTCATCATACATACCACAGCTATAATCAGAGGAGGTAGGACATGACATCACAATAATTGCGTGACGTTTGCGTACTGTACATTTTGCCATAGGTTTTAGTTCTAGTAAACCATGAAGATTAGCGCTGTGATTCTTTTCGGAAATATAACTTCACTAGTGTAGAAATCATTTTATCTACTAAGCCCTGGTGAGCCCCGACGATATGATGATGAATATTGCAGTAGTGCATTATTTAGAATAAATGTTTGTTGTAATTTCAGGTACCTGTGTTATTGTTCGCTGTATTCTTACTGGTTAGTAGTAAATACAATCGAGTTTGGCATCTACAATGATGCAAGTAGCTGGTACATTAGTTTTTCATCATGTAATTATCATTGGAAATTACGCGAAAGTATATGCATTGCGACATCATGTCCTACCCCCCCAGCTATAATAGTACACTTGTTACAAGTTAGTTTTATATAACCAATAAAAACTGCTTCATCGTTGTCAGGGAAAACTGAAGCTTTTTGGGCCACGCGTACTATTGTACTGTATGATAAGAATGTGGAATCTAACAACTTGTAGCACAACAGACAGGAGAGGTTGAGTGATGTGTGATTCACCCTAAAGAACACTAACAATGTAACAAGTTTAACTAGTCATGGAAATGGTTACTAGTCCAGTAAACATTGTTGTAGTGCAAAAGCTAAACCAGTGTGGGTGGCTAGTAATTACACTGTTACTAGGAGTGGCAAACAGGAACCCCGGTCAACCAGAAATTGTACACTATAATACACATCAAGTGCTCCATCTCATTATTATATCACTTACTGTAGTATCCTCTAGAAGTTGTGAAGAGGGAAGCCATATCTTAACACCTGTCAGTTGGACTACCTGTATCACTATGGTATCCTGTTGTCATGACAACTCAACAACACTACACCAAACTATTAGAACACACCTCAGAGTACACGATGATGTCATTGGTGTCCAGGTCTCTCTCTTGTGCTTGGCCAGTTACTGTGGTGTTGCCAGGGACCACACCTTCCACTAGTCCAGTACTGTTCACAGTTGCTATAGCAACACTACCAATAGAGAAAACCACATCTACACCAGCTGGTCCACCAGTCCAACTGATCTGTGGAACAAGTAAAAATATGGAAGTGGATTGACTAACATGACACTACCGTCAGTTTGCATTTAACTGAGCCCTCATGTGCCATCATCTGCTATAGAGGCTCTATGAAACACTGGAACTGTACATGTTTTGATAAAGATAAGAACACTGAGTTATGTGGCATGCACTTGGTATACAAAGATACTTTTCCAGTAGAAAGCTGCTGATAGTTCACCTCTAGTGTTTTGGCAGGGACTCAACCGGCTACAATAATACTGAAGTACCGTACATGGTACGTACACACACACACACACACACACACACACACACACACACACACACACACACACACACACACACACACAACACACACACACACAAACACACACACACCTGACCACAAGCTCCAGGTAACAAGGTCATCACTCGAGGGGATAGCCTTAGGTCAGAGTAGACTTGCAGATCACAAGATCTACTGGGGATTGCCTGACCGGTACGTGTTGTAACATTGAATGACAATTGTGTGGTTCCTATGGCAACACCATGTACTTGAAATGCTGCACTCTGATTGGCTATATCAGCAATAGGGTGTGGCAACATCCTCCTACAATTACAAGACTTCATCAATACTTACCACGACAACAGTAAATTGACTAACTTGACAGTAATGTGGGCAGTATGGGGGTGTGGTAGTAGGGTCATGTGATCTAGTTGCTTAGACGAAAATGGCTGCCCATTACAGTCTATCACCTTGACAACAGCTTGTATAGAATGATCCAGTTTGACCTGTTTAACAAGTTACTATTAAACAGCAAATGGGTAATGTACAAGGTTACGCTAATTAGATTCGCACCCCCATATATATATATAGGAGTAATTTTGCATACCCCTACACAAAATGTCTCCTATATATAGAGGAGTGTTTGTACTGAAATAGTGTACTCCTACACCAAGCAGCATCCCTCTATACTATAGGAGACATTTTGTGCACCTTACTACACCAAAAGAAAGAAATGGTGTCGTGCCTCACTGGTGAACCCACCACACATACCACACCAAAAGAAAGAAATGGTGTCGTGCACCCCAGCTATATCAATTATCATCTGAAAAGTGAAGTATCCATTATGCTCAGTGATGCACCGATAATTGGCTCGCTAATTGGATCAGTTGCCGATATGGCAATTTCTACCATATCAATAATTGGCACCAACGCTCTACAAACTGATATTACTACCGATAATAGTATGGCAAAAATACTATTATTTACAATGAGGTATTAATTTACATGTAAAAGCCTTCTTGCTCAGTATATAAACAAATAGAAATCCTATATGTACATGTAGCACTATAGAACAAGAAGCCACACGAGTGCACATGCAAGCAATACTGCCTCATCATCGTCAGGGAAGAGGGAGGCTGGTTTTTGGATGATGTTTTTCAGGGGACATGCCCACACCTTTGTGATCCCTACTATACAGTACTATCATACTGTATGATGAGGACACTTTGAATAAATTTTGCATACCCTACGCAAAATGTCTCCTATAGTATAGAGGGATGCTGCTTGGCGTAGGGGTACACTATTTCAGTACAAGCACTCCTCTATATATAGGAGACATTTTGTGTAGGAGTATGCAAAATTACTCCTATATATATATTAGGGCTGAGCGATACTACCGCTTTAGCGATATATCGCGATATTTTGAAAGTATCGATATCGCGATATTTTGTTATTAATTATCGTGATACCATGCCTGTACATTAAAAACCATGTTATGCTGTACTAGGCTCAAGAATCCTTGTAAGTCATAACCTGGTTACCCCTGCAGAGAGGTGTGAACACCATAACATAACTTCAAAGCATGTGTTACAATAACTGTTACTGTAAACAAGGATGATAGTGGCTAGTTTGCTATCACCTATAAGGACTTCCTGCAGGAATACTGAGCAATACACTATGTAGCACCAGCTATGATTGACATATTTGTAAGTATCGTGAACTATTCAGTATCGTGAATAGTGCCTTTAGTATCGATCGTGATACTAAAATGGTAGTATCACTCAGCTCTAATATATATATGGGTTGCAAATGTAATTAGTGTAATTTTATCTTTACCGACAGCAAATGAACACTACTATATAATATGCTTATGGTACAGGGGCGGATACTGTGAGTAAAAGGGGGCTTTTGATCTCCCCTCCAAAATCTTTTAGTATACCAAGGTCGAGGTACTTAATAGAGCAGTCACTCTAATAAAGCAGTCACAGTATTAGAATGAGGTCAAGGTACATGCCTTTATAAAGACTGAGATACTCTAATTATAGAGCAGTCTAACTATTTGGAAAGCATATACAGGAGGTGAAAATGACATTAGTGGTAGCATTAGTGACACTCTGGCAATATTGGTTAGAAGCCCAAAAGTGCCTTCAGTACAACTTAACACACTTTCAATAACGCTACAATAAAACACATTAGTGAAAATTTTCTATTGACTGTCTTAACTGAAGCCTTCAGACAAGTTAACTCAATAATGGCTAAAGACTACATACAGGTTTGAGTTTTTCACTGGTAGATGTTACCTCATCCTGAGATGTGTCTTCTGGATTACCACAGTACATACAACACACACATCATGGACTTACCTTTGCACTCTTCTGTGTCCCATTTCTTTTTATTGACAACCGAAGGTGTCAATTTGTAGCAGTGCACAATGTCTTCCCTACGTTTGTTTACTATCAATAATTTCCATAGCAACTGGATTGATTGCAGAGACATTTCTTGTACTGTTCTTCATGCCGAGTAACGGGCCAAACATGCTGTATATAGCTGAAATGTAACAACCATTAATAGTTGGAACATGTTCTCAGATGAAAGATTACTATTGATGAGATGTATGGGGCCATAATTATAATTATACAAAAAGTATAAATAAACAAGTACAGTGCAACCTCAGTTATCCAGACCCCACTTATCCAGATTCTCGATTAACTGAACTATGGATATGACTGCTCTATTAGAGTAGTGACTGTTCTATTAGAGTAGTTGAAAATGCTAATAATTTTTTTTTTTAAATTCTTCACGCTATTTTAAGGTTGTATATACACAGTTTCAGAGATAAGGACTTTCAGACTTATGGACTACCCCTGGTCCCAAGGGGTTCAGATAACTGAGGTTCCACTGTATAAGGAAAAAAAGAATTTCCATGTACCTGTTGTTACTATATGAGAGATTAAAGTTATGATTCTAAGCGCACTACCACAACACACCTTAGTAGCCATGGTAACATCAATGGAATGAACATCAGACACAACCAGCACTGCTTCGGCTTTTTTTGATGATGGTAAACAGCTATCCTTGATCGCTATGGTAATCTCACCAGCTCTAAGTGGTACTGCCTGCATAATGAAGTTGAAAGTGTGGATGTGACCATATACATGTACCGTCACTGATTGGTTCTTTTGATCAAACTGTATCTTAGCAACTGGCTGTTGGCTCAGGTGATCCACCACTTTGAAGTAGCCTGACCCTCCCATTATCGCCATAGTTACCTACAAGTGTACACTAGCAACAATTATAAACAGCACATCTCAACACACCTGGTTGTCATGGTGATTGAATACCACAACATGATCGGGTTCTATGTGATGATGTGCAATAATTTGAATAGTGATCGAGTAGTTTACACCAGGTGAGAACGGGTCCTAGTAACATACAATGTAACTTGTAAACAAAAACAACATAATTACCTCGAAGGAGATCCCCTCATTAGTGATGTAATCATGTTGATGGTGATCACATGAGCCAATAAGGATAATTGATCCTAGTTGGTTACCAGGCAACACCGTCACTATGGCTACAACAAGGTGTGAACACAACACCAGCACACATGAAAAGGTTACCATGGTTTCTGTGATGTACAATGTTATCATTGACAGACAAGTGGGTGTGGTCAGCAGGGGACCACTCCCACCCTAACGAGGTGAAGTTATCAAATTCCAGTCCATCATCATTGAACACTGTCAACTCTAATTCTAATTGATGACCACCATATACTGGGATAACCTACAAAAGATAAGGACTAGTTATCATGGTGATGTAGTAGATAATGAGGTTGTCTTCTTGTTCTGAAGAAAAATTGTATCGATACTGATAGTATACTCCAAAACTGTGTCTTATAAACAATTGTCTTTTACAGTGTTCTTTATAAGAAAGGCTCTATGTTATTACTCACCAGAGGGTCAGATAAGGTTGCTGGTAGCAACAGGCAATCTACAGGCAAAGGCACTGCTGGTTTAATCATCATGGTAACTGGTAGATCACATGATATAGTAACTGAAGATGTTTCATTGGCCGGAAACTTGTTGTTCTTAGTTGGCTTGTTGCCGACGGTAACAGTCAATATCTACAGGACACTACAACCAATATTCTAATTAGACCACACCAGATCACCTGAGCTCTTAGTTGTCTGCAGACCACATAAAACTTGTGATGACCTACAAGATCACATGACATCACATGAGCAGTGTATGTCACACCATATAGGCAGACCCACAATTGGAAATGACAGCTCAGTTGGTGTATGTTCTCTTAGAGTATTTGATAGGTCGTATGTTCTATTAGAGTATTTGATAGGTAAATGACAACAACAAAAAAATTAACATGATTTGGTGCAAAGAAAAGGCAGCACTAAATTCACAAGAATTGTCATTATTAAAAAAAATTGCCATTAACCTACCATCACAGCCATCCTGGTGGCCGCAATCTTTTTTTACAGCTCGGCTGTTTTTGAATTAGATACTGTATCACTTGTTTTTGTAACTGTATATCCAAAATCCAGCCATAGGCTGGCTTTGCATCAATTTTCTAACACACTAATATTTTGTTAGCATAAGCAACCAATTATCACCAGTCACCTATTATCGTCACAATACTTTATAAAAATAAAACTGGTTGTGTTTACAGTAAATATCTCAAAATTTGGATATCTTGCCTAGACAAAGCAAGGCAAATCTACTGTAGGTTATTATTCATTCTTTTTCTACAAATATTTCTCCCAATAGGTGAAGTACGTGGGCTGATACTGTGAAGTGACTTAATAAGAGATGACAGTTTTGAAGGTTTGAACAAACGGAAAGAAGGCTACGTGGGAAGCCTCAAAGTAGATCCTTCACCGGCACTGAGTCACCAATCCTTCACAGCATCAAAGGATACGGACAGAAGAGCATATAACTCCAACTATAAAGTTGTGGAGGGTAGTAGGGATGTTGTATGTGAGTGTGTTGTCTCAAGAATGACACTACAAGATGGAATTTTGGAAGGGTAGTGAGACATGGCAGTAATCCTGGACCCCAGCCATACACAACCTGAGGGGAGCAATATTTTAGTGGAAACAACTACAGGTAGTTATAACAGGAGCCAAAAGCTGGTTGTACTTCTTGGATGAAGAGATGTGCAAAAGAAACAAATCTTGCTAACTACCAGCCAAAGAAAAAGATAGTAGAAGTACCAGTATGACATCAGTAATACAGTGGGTGGATGCATATTAATTTAATGGGTGAAGAAAAATCCAGTAGAGAGTCACTGCAGTTACCAGCCGATCACTACAATACAGCAGTTACGAGGTAAAGCAGTTAAGTAGCAATACCATAACTGTCCTCAAAGATCCAGCCTTTGTTTACATGTGCTTCAAGTACTGCTAGAACAATTTGCTGTTTGCTGAGAAAGTTGTGATGATTGATTTGTATGAACAAAATATGCAGTGAATCCTAGCTCTGTGTGTGCGCGTGTGTTGTGTGTCCGTCCATCTGTGTGCGTGTGTTGTGTGTGTGCAATGGACTCATGAACACTGTACTACACTAACATTATTAAATTACAGCTGAAATGATAGCTACGTTAAGTTCAGTGAACTGTTCTACTCATTTAAATGTATGTAGTGTGTATGTGTGTATGTGTGTATGTAACAGTGTCACTTGAAAGATCACACTGACCTGGTAATTGATGCTACTGCTTTCAAATTACAGATAAAAGGGTTAGAATGCGAACAGAACACGTGGATATTTTTGAATAATTGTTACCACTCACTGTAAACAAGATACTGTAAACAAGATATAGAGCACTGAACTGGTAACTGACAGTAATTGATATACCATATAGCGGGAAATTTTCGAAAGGTTAAATTTTCAAAAAATTCGAAAATAACAATGTGTTTTCGAAAATATTTTTTCGAAAATAGTACATCCCGGCTTTGAAGTGACAAAGAAAGTATAGCTGGGTATATATAAATGATTTTTGCGAGTGCACGCATGCATAGTTTCTACTAATATCAATTAGCTATAGGCCTAATGTATTATAGCTAGGCACTGGGCGACACACAAGTAGCTTGCCATATATAGCTATAGCTACCACGCGCACGCGCATATGAGCGAGCACGAATGACACCACGAGCCTTGAAGCCTATAAGAGCTCAAGAGACCAGAAATTACTAGGAAAGACTATAATTATCAGCAAACATCTATATGGGCTGGAAAACGCCATGTACTTAGCTATGGCTCGATCCGCAGGCCACTGAGGCGAAGTCCGCCAAACAACATGGTTCAACCTACGAAGGAAGACCCTAGGATAGCTATACGAGATTCTATCAAAACCAGATTGAACGTTTATCTAGCTGTACTGAACAATTAAAGCAGCTATGTATGTGATCAACGCAGCCACTGTTAGCTTCCTCCGTGAATTAATTATCTACGGTGCGGTACGGTAAAGAGACATTGTTTTGAAAGTATTTTTTCGAATTTCCAATCAAGCACTTTTTCGAAAATTTAACCTTTCAAAAATTTCCCGCTATACGGTAGTCTACTGATTGCGGTGACGATATTATGTTACGCCTGATGATAATAGGTAAATCTTGTTTTGCAATGATACACTGCTGGCTTCTAACAAACTATGCTAAGTGTCTACAAAACTACACGTAATAAGAGGAGCCTATATTTTTGGTCCAAGTCGGACGTCTGTGCGACTTTCGCTTCCAAAGTTATAGCACTCCATAATCTATATTACAATAATTGGTTGTTACGCTACCTGCATTCTAACAAATGTCCAAATATTTGTTGCAGCACTATATATTGTATAGAGGTTTCCTGATAGAATAAAGTTTTGAAGTACTGTCTATCTGGTCATGTGAGACCAGCCGGTATTGTAGTAGCATTTTAGATCAGATCAAGGAGAAACGTTTACCTTGATAGTTTTGATTTCAACTTACAATTAGCTACCCTTGTCATTTTAGCCAGCTAATTCAATTGTGAGAATCGCTGCTTTAAATTCTCTGTTGTCTTGGTCCCTTACTGAAGACGTTTTCTGCCCTTGTTTTTAACACGAGGATTAACACTGTTATAGGGAACTCCCCTTCTGGGATGGTGGAGCCTAGTTACCACAACTTCTTCAGGTGAGGTCGAGGTGTTGAATAGTCTTTGTTCAAGATGAATCGGAGAAATGCCAGTTACGACGTGTAGTTTGAAGCGTAACCATCCTGAACACAACACCCATCCCCAGCAGAAAAATGAGTTACTCAGAAGTAGCTACAGGAGTTAGAGGACAGCACCACTTATGACAACGTACATGACTGATACACTGGCAATGTAAAGGACCTCATTTAATGAGAGCATTGAGAGATGTGGTTATGTAGTAAGTGTGAGAAGGTACCATCTGAGGTGATCCACTGCATCAGACAATACAGTGAGTTAAGAGTACACTGGTTCTGTAAACTTTGTGACAACTTCAGACTTACAGTCACATGTCACATGTCCAGTTCATCTACCAAGGAAATTACAAGTTGTGTTAATGACAATAACAACACAGTGGTCAAGTCTCTGAACAAGATGGTTGAAGATATAGCTAAGACATTAAATAATACTCAAAGCTCTTTCTCAAACCATTGTAAGATCCTAGAGGATGAGGCAATGGCCCCAGGTGTTATGATGGAAGTTAGTAATGAGGATGATGAAGAAAGTGGCAATGCATCTAAACCAGAGTTGTATTCATCTGTTGTAAATAACCAAGTTGTAAGTATTGTTAGTGAAATTAGCGATTGAGACAGGAGAAGACGTAATCCTATGGTTCATAACCTTCCCGAACCTGTACAATCTTCTGTTCAATCTTCTGTTCAATGAAGGGATATCTGCTGACACCAAGAGATTAATAAAAGACAAGTTATCAGTCTCCGATGCTAAGATTTACAAAGTATTAAGGTTTGGCAAACACAGAGAAAATGCCCCACGATCTATTGTAGTTGTAGTTACTGATGAAAGGACAAAATGAACTTGTTTAAAACGTGCTCGTGATCTCAAGAATGATCCTACTTTCCAAAAGGTTATTTATCTTCTGGCTTGAGCCTGCAAGAAAGGAAAGAGAACAAGAAGCTTTACACTGAACTTAAAAGTCATAGAGACAAGGGTGAAAAAGATATTGTAAATAGACGTGGCCATATTGTGAAGAGGAGAGATACAAAGAACAACCACACCACCTCTTGTAGTTGTGTTGTATTAGATTATTGCAGAATTGTCATTGCATGATGGAGCAGTTTACAACTACATAAATAAATAATTAATTAAGTGCAGATATTTAAAGGCATTTTGATTGTCATTACTGCAGGTCATGCTGGTCCTCACAAACATGTACTCCAAGAACTGCACAGTTGACTATGATTGGAACCGCATCTACATTATTTAATATTTCTGTAATTGAAATATATTATTATTATTATTATTCATAATAATTCGGTGGGGATAACCTTTATACTAGCAAGGAATAACCCTCATCCTACCTATATGGGATAAAGGTCATACTATTGTGAGTTAGGACAACCCTACCAAGGAGCAGAAATACATTGGTTGATCTTACAAGTTCAGTGTTTGCAAGATGAATTAGAGGAGCTTAAGCTGAATTATGCACTTATAACTGGTAAGCCCATCAGTTTGGTCTATTAATTACCTTGCAGTACTTTAGATCATAAGAATGAGGTTGAACTTCAACTAATAAGAATGATGAAACAAGAACAACAAAACCAACTCGATAGAGTCGCAGTGATTTCACAGCACTGTCTGGGAGACCACTTTCGATAATGTGATATATCGCGATAGTAAATCATTATCGTTATCGCGATAGTAGGGATATCACTATCATGATAGTTATGATAAGCTCAGATCTGTATTAAAATGGTATCAACAACTCTTCTATACTGTTTTACAGTTAGTATTACCAGCTTTCTTACAAAGGAGTGGCCTGTAAAAGCTATACCAAAAGTCCATATTCATCGGCTGCCCACGCAGTTAATTAACAAATGTCCTGTGGATGCAAAATAACTTTCTATATGACTACAAATCATAGCTATACAACTGAGACTTTGTTAAGAGCAAAGTGTTTCATAAACTATCGGGATAGTATTCACTATCGTGATATTTAATGAGTAACTATTGTGATAGTAAAATTTTTACTATTGCTCAGCACTACACAAAACTAAAACTTGATTTCCATCAACAAATTTACATCAACTGATCTGCAGTATTCACTTGTAACGTTACTTGAACTGGATGTGCAAAAAAATATATTGCACTCACTTTGACCATAAAAGTACAATTGTAGCTATTGTTAGACGTGTACTATTCCTGGAAGAGGGTGATCTAAGTCCTTACTGTTCCTGGTGAACCCATCAAAACATGAACTACCACCTTCACCATAGTCGGCGTTAAAAATGGGAAAACTCATCACTACACAATTAAAGGTGTTGCTGGCCAATATCATTAATAGAAAAGTTACAATTGTTCAGTGTCACGAAGATCATCAGTGAACTCTTCACTGTGATCATTATCATTTTCAGTTATCTTGGAATGTAAAATATTTAATCACTGTGGACTATTTTTAAAGGTGCTTAAATACCGTCCACCATAAGAACAAATATGCAGTAAAGCTATTCAGTGAGCAATTAAGAAGAAACCGCCGCACTTGGAGTACATCAGGTTATTCACAAATGCTACCGTATGTTCTAATAGCACAAGACACACAGGAATGTAATTTCTTTTTTTTGTATTGGCTTGAAGATTGGACTAGGTAGCCGTGAGTTACGGATTAATAAAAACAGTGCACTTTGGAATTGTATGGACAGTAATGAGATGCAAAATGTGGTAGATGGTTACTTATATACTAGTTTTTATAAATCTGTAGAGTCATCAACTCTGTCGAGCAGTACTGGTGAGCCATCGCTAGTAGCCATCCAGCCCCATCAACCAGTTACATCTCAACCAGCTTGTCACATTAATGAGCTCACCATTTCCTCTGTGATTGTGGACGAGCGAGCTACTGGCCTCCCTGATGGTTTTCAAAGCTTGCCAGTCCTTGTTTCACAGCCCTTTGTATGAGCCTTTGTGGCCCCGTTTCTTCGGCAAAGAAAATTAAACTCCCAAGCGCTTGTTAGGTCCATTACTGATTACAATAAAAGGAAGCCGACGGGTCCTTCTTCCATGAATTTCCACAAACTACGCAGTGATCCCCAGGCATATTCCAACTAGAACGATTTTACTATCATGGGTCCTTATTATAGGAGGAGTATATTTTTCATAACCATATGGTCAGATTTATTAGAAATGTAGTTTTTCACAGTGGAGTCCACCTGTGATAAATACTCCAGTTAACACAATCATGATTACTAGAGGTCTTTAGGTATTATATAGGGCTGTTGTTTACAACCTCTTCTACTTCATTATTAACAAATTAGGAACTTTAAAGTTGGATTAGGGATAAAAAATAGTGAATCAAGACAGGTGGTTCACAATACCACCCCAACAATCCTTCTAGTTTTGTGGCTTCTCAGTGGTCTGCAGCATGCATTTTATACGATATGTACGTTTGTAAAAAATAATTTGATGTTGTGCTACTCCTAAAGAAGTATCTTCTAAACTGTTTTATAGTTTGACTATCATGTTTTCCCCACAAATTCTCTTGACGAAGCCTCAAAGCTGCCCTTAATGTTTGTTCTCATATGTAAGGGGTATGCCCCCTTTCAAATAGAAAGGATAGGCTATTCCTGGTAGTCTACAAGGCCTGCACTATTGTTTTTCAGTTGATAAATACCTGTAAAACCCTGAAGGGATGGTAATTCACAAAGTCTGAGAAGAGTCGTCACACCTGTATTTCAAAGTTTACCTGTGTAGAAGTTTAATACAGACTTCATTTCGCTTTTACTTCTTACGTAAAAGCTGCTTTTATCATTAACAATTTTGCTCACGTGGGTACGTATGGGTAAACACAGGTAGGTATAGGCTACACACACACACACATATACACACACACACATATACACACACACACTTTTACGAAAATAATTTCACATGCGCCTGGTTTAACAACTGTTTTTTAACCCACCCGATCACATATCTCTACTTGGCAACAGGCAGATAATCAATTTCATATTTAAGAAATCCATACACAATAAAGGCCCCTGGGGGTATATTACATAATCACCTGACTGTTGCTGACTACTACTGATTGGTTGAATCCTCAACCCCTCCTCATTGTTGGTAACACCATCCTCATAGTAACCACTCCTATCCAGTATCCATGGTAACGGTCCACCATGAAATGTAACCACTTTGGATGAGCCCAGTGATAACACTGCTATGGATTCTGGATCTATTGGCTATCATGGAAACACTAATCACAACACAATCATGTTAACATCTAATACCTTCAATGGAGGATAGGCTGCTATGGTAACAGAGGTTTCTAAGGACACACCCCCACTGTTGAGTCTTAGTACAACTTGTGTGTGACCCGGCTTTGTTGCCATAGCAACAAACAATGTGCATGCTTCAGATGGCAGTGATGTGAGGTCTACAAGTGATCACATGACCTAATGTGATCCCATGGACACACCTACCAACACTGCCGTTATGTTTAACATTAAACACAGATGGATCACTGGTTGCTATGGTGATAGCAGCTTGACGACAATCAGAGAATAAGTGTAACTTCTTATCTACAATTAGTTGCCATAGTAACAACTTAACAATAACACACCTACCAATATGGACACCAATTTTAACAGGAAGTTGGATCACATGACCCACCATCACCATGACAACACTGGGTAGAAATGACATGGTGTCCGCTGGGATTACATGCACCTGTAACCATGGTAATACCAACACCACCATGACAACTCTACACACCTTAGTCTCATTATAATGTAGTGAGTTTCTAGCATCTGTTGCCCTGACAACTGTAGTTCCTTTGGAAACCATAGTGACCACACCCTGACTATTCACACCAGCTATTAAATCTGATTGGCTAGACCACTTGTAAGAACCACTCCCACCTGTTGCCTAGAAATTATTCACATCACAGTATTCTAATTAATTAATAACCAACCTTCAAAATTCTTCTATATTTAGCAGTTGGTTGCCATAGTAACACCACCAAGGATGGTATCACTTTAATGGGAGGAAAAATTTCTATTGTCTGTTGTTTACTGATGGTGGCTGTCAAGACAACCTCTTCTCCAGTACTAGGGTCCTGTATCAAATGATTCACTTCACACACACACACACACACACACACACACACACACACACACACACACACACACACACACACACACACACACACACACACACACACACACACACACACACACACACACACACACACAGTGTTGAGTAGGGTCTGGTGACTTGCGCTACTTTTTGGGACTGTGTTTAAGCTATGCATGTATCCATAGTTTCAGTTGGCCATTGTCACTCTAGCCTATCAAATCAGATTGTAGCTGACATCTGAATGGTCAGAAAAGAAAACCCAAAACTCTGGTCCCAACACAGTGGGTGGGAATTGCACACAAGACTACTTCACACCTTCAATTTGTTTAGAGAGCTGGTTGCCTTGACAACTCCATCCTTCATGGTGCTCACGTGATGATATGACCCATTAATCGATGATGACAATTTAGTGAAGTGAGAAGATGGGATATCAGTGGAGAGGTGTATAGACTATGCATTAATGTGGGAGTGAATAAACACAGTTATTTGTATGGCTTTAGCTCACATCCTCTATTAAGATGACATGTCCCAACTTATCAAACACTTTAACTGATATCTCGTACTGACGACCAACTTCTAACACCCAGTTGTTGCCAGGGGCAACAGAGAAACCTATCACATTACACACACATAATAGCTCATCACATGTGAGTACAATGTGTTACCAAGGTGATGAGGATATACAACATGGATGCCTGATGATGGCTTGATAGCTGATAAGTGCTCTAGTGTATCTTAGTAACCAGTTAAGCTGTATTCTAACATATTCACACACATCAAAGGATACTTTTATCTTGTACGACAATTTGAGTGTAGCCAATCACAAGACCTTTAACCTGAGAGGAGGCGTGGTCCAGTCTTGCTACTGTCTCATTGGTTAGTTCAAAATAATACTGGTTGGATGGCATAGGAATGACTGTAGTCATGGAAACAGTATACATTACACACAGGTTATTGTTACTTTAGTAAACAAAATGTGGATAGTTAGGTAACCATGGTTACCAGAATACAAATGTGACCCTGTCTGGGAAAACTGGTCTTATCGCCCATGTCAGCAGATTGGATTTCTCACCAAGAATACAAAGCTACATGAATAGATTACCTAATTTCACAATCAAAATCAGCTAGGAATTGAGTGGTCTGATTTTGCTGGCTGCTTTTCCCCAAGCCCAGTGGTGATCCGTACGTGCGGTGTGGGGCCTTAATGGATATCTGGTCAGTCTGGGGATGGCTGTATGTGGCTGCACAGCTCTGTGGTGATGATAAATACCTCTGCTGTGAATTTCCTTTCATTTTAGCCAGTTTTGATACCTGAATGGCCCATAACTTGGCTACTTGCACAGCGGATGCTCTGGAAAGCAAGGAATTCGTGTAAAACGTGTGAAAATTTGGTACACATAGCTTCAACTATTGGCGAGCTACAAAATATTAAATACTTTCACCCAGGGTTTCTCGATACTTTTAAATAGGTGATAAGACCGGTTTTCCCAGACTGGGTCACAAATGTTGTTGCAGGCTTTGATGTGGTACTGCTGTTTGTGTTGGATGACAAAGTAGTAGAGAGATGAGTGTAGGCCCTCTGCGCCTTGTCTTTTCTTTTATCTTCAATAAAAAGTAGTGAAACAAGAAATGAATGATGGTATTACAGCATAGCTCGGTGGGAAGTCACTATTTTGGCATTGAATAAAATAATTATTTTGTTATAACTAATGTGACTTCCCACTGAGCTATACTGTAATACCATCAGTTTCACTACTTTTTAAACCAGGCGCACGCCCACACTGGTTTACTGAAATTGTTTTCGTAAAAGTGTGTGTGTGTACCTATCTATCTACCTATCTACCTATGTTTGTCCGTACGCACCCACGTGAACAAAATCGTTTAATAATGGTAAAAGCAGCTTTTACGTAAGAAGTAAAAGTGAAATGAAGTCTGTATTAAACTTCTGCACAGGTGAACTTTGCTCTGAGGTGGTTTCTTTTCGGCGGACTGAAATACGGGTGTGGTGACTTTCCTCAGACTACCTTCCCCTTGAGGTTTTCAGGCATTTAGCAACTGAAAAACAACGGTGCAGGCCTCGTACACTGCCAGGAATAGCCTATCGCTTCAAGTTGAAAGGGGGCGTATCCCTTACGTACGCGAACGAAAATGAAGAGCAGCTTTGAGGCTTTGTCGAGAGAATTTGTGGGAAAAAACACGTTAGTCACACTATAAAACAGTTTAGAAGATGATTTTGTGCGTAATATGTTGGTAAAAGCGGTTTGTTTACCAAACGCTTCCTTAGCAGTGCATAGCAACGTAATTGAATGAATTACGAATATTTCATGAATTACGAGAAATAGCTAAATTATATTATTGCACAACCCAAACTACCATATTGTAAAGTAGTAATACATAGTTGGTTAATTCATAGTAGTATATACTGTCTATAGTTATTCCAGATGAGTTAGCTAGCTGCATGGCGCCTGGTTTTTAGAAGTAGCACAACATCAACTTGTTATTGCATAAATTCCTACTTCAATTTTAATTAACAATCTTTTAAAAAACTAGTTTGTTTAGTTTTTTTTGTTGTAGCACAGCTAGTTACAGTGTAACTTGTGACTGTTCTATTAGAATATCATACATGACTGTTGTATTAGAGTATCTCGAGTCAGTCAAGGGGTGTGAAGCTATCTAGTCCAATGAGTGGTGAGGTCATCTTGTTTACTGTTAAGCTAATTGCTAGATTGTTAAGAGGTGTGCATGGTCTCCATACTCTATAGCTATTAGTCCACCTAGATCTTTCTATTATTTAATGGGTGTGGTCATGAACCTATCATGAACGGGATCCCAAGAAGCGCTGGGATCCCATTCACGATAGCGTTGATAGTGGGATCTCAAGAAGCACTGGATATCCGGCTAGTATACCTCTCATAGAAGTGCTGGAACTGAGGTGCTTCTGAAATCCAGCTCTGAAATAATTCTGTATCGTCTAAATATGCTGTTGACAGTAAGGCTGAAAAGTGTTGATATGGAAAATTAATGCCTTGATATGGTTTCGTTGGATGAAGAAGACAAGCCTACGTCACTTTTAAATTAACAATTTAAAAAAAAATACTAGTTGTTCGTTAATATTTCCATTAAGGGTTGCTGTATTTAGCCCAATTCCACCACTAAACCAAGTGAAAACATGATAGTGTTAAAGGGAAATAGTTAATTATACAGTTCTGGCAATGACAAAGCGGATCCCCCCCTGAAGGCGTGAAAACACACTCGTTAGTGCAACATTTGTTTTAGCTAGCTGGAGTTATCTTGGGTCCTTACTACACTTTCCTTGTACAATAATTGTTGGATACTTGGTTGAATAACATGGTAAACTGGTGAACAAAGACCCGTTGCCATGTACGCATTCAAATCATAAACGAATTATTACTGAAATATTCGTGTTATTTGACGCAAGCATTAATCATGGGCTAATACAGCTGTTCAACACTCTTCGTTTCTATCAAGACACACAGTAGTGTGTCGTGCGGCCCAAGAAGCCGGCACGCAACACCCGTGAGTATATTGACAGGAACAACGAAAACGCAATTTTCGCACCTCCATAGCTCTGTGCTTCCTTGATGAAACAAGACAATTTTTGCTGTGGATACTCCCACCAACTTCAGTACGCCAAATACCAAATTTGAGCGAAATAGCTTCAAGCGTTCCCGAGATATGTGGAAGGGGGGTATAAAGGCACATCTCCGTAGCAATTTTGGCTGGAATACGATAAACAGGCAAAGAGTTATTAGCGATTATTCACGAAAAATAACACCAATATGTTGTCACGCCTACAGGGTAAACTGCTTACGGGAAGACGCTGAAAATCGGTGGGTGAATAGGTTAACTATTGAACCTCAAACCTTTTGTGGTTTGAAAGAAATCGAGCTAAAAACCAGGAAGATACAATGAAAAAGCCAACAGTGTGTAACAATTATGCAATCGAGATTAGCTAATAAAAAAAAACGACTACTTGCCATGCCTACCAGATAAACCGCTTGGAGTTATGCTTTGAAAATCGCTGTACAGATGGAGTAATCATCTAAGAAAGGCTCTTCAATGGTGTAGAAGAATCAGACTTAAAGCCACGGAGTTATAACACGAAATCTAACTTGGTGCAGCAAGTGAGAGATTGAGATACTCTAATAGAGCAGTCATCCTAATAGAGCAGTTGCCCTGAAGAGAATTCAAGATATCAGCTAGAAACAAGTAACCTGTATAGAGATCAGCTACAAACAAATCACCCTGTAGAGAGATCAGCTAGAAGAAGTTACCTTGTAGAGAGTTCAGCTACAAAGAAACCATCATGTAGAGAGTTCAGCTGCAAACAATTCACCCTGTAGAGAGATCAGCTAGAAGAAGTTACCTTGTAGGGAGTTCAGCTACGTAGTTCAGCTAGAAGAAGTCACCTTGTAGAGAGTTCAGCTACAAAGAAACTGCCATGTAGAGAGTTCAGCTGCAAACAAATCATCCTGTAGAAAGATCAGCTAGAAGAAGTCACCTTGTAGAGAGTTCAGCTACAAAGAAACCACCACGTAGAGAGATCAGCTAGAAGGACTCACCTTGTAGAGTGTTCAGTTACAAAGAAACCACCATGTAGAGTTCTGTAATAAATATATGTATTATATATATAATTTGTACATTTATTGATAAATCAGAAATATTCATATGCTTCATCTTTTCTTCTTCCTGTGGAAAAGAAAAAAAAGATAGGTTAAAAAAGCCCCAAAGCTGGCCATAGGCCGGCTTTGGGGTATACAAATACAAAAAGAAGTGAAATCTAATCCAAAACAGCCAAGCTGTAAAAAAAGAGTGCGGCCCTCAAAAAGGCTATGGTGAAAAAAGATGTAAAATCCAAGGTGGCGGCCAAGAAATGGCTGTGATGGTAGGTTAATGGTAAAAATTTTAATAACGGCAATTCAGGTGAATTTTGTGCCGCTTGGTCTTGGCACAAAATTCACCTGAATTGTCGTCATTAAAATTTTTTACCATGAACCTACCATCACAGCCATTTTTTGGCCGCCACCTTGGATTTCACATCTTTTTTCACCATAGCCTTTTTGAGGGCTGCACTATTTTTACAGCTTGGCTGTTTTGGATTAGATTATATACTCTGGAGTACAGCAATGAAAGTATGCTTTTTAGAAGTGCACTGATCGATAATCAGATCGGCTATTGCTTATCGGTTATATAGGCCTTGTTTTAGCATATCAATATCAGATCAGTAACATGTATAAACAAGCAACAGATACAGATACACATAATATATCTATTAATGGCCACTTGTGCTCTAGTAATATCCCAGTAACACCTGTTCATGTACTGTAATGTCAGCTGTTGATTACAGCCTCACTTTGTCACTTTAATAAATAAATTTAACTCATTTGCCCACAACTAGGAATCATTTGTATGGTCACTTGCTAATGGTCAAGTACTCAAAATGAATGCTCGACGATTCAGACAGTACATTAGATTATGAACTGAGCTTTTCCAGCAAAAAATATCACCAGCCTTCATGACAGCTTGGTAGCAATGGTTAGGCACAGCCAAGCCCCAAACACTTCCACATGGTTTCATGCTATACTATTACAAATTTCTTAGTGCTTGGCCAGAATGCTAATTATTTGCCTCAACATCTCAGCCTTGTGTCTTGTGATATGATACTTTGAATGTTATCTTCAGAGTGTCCATATTTGATCACATGACCTCACACTACATCACATGATCTCACACTACATCACATGACTTCACACACCTTCAGAGTGCCCATGTTTGATCCTCTCCAGTTGATAATGTATTACACTAAATGGAGTAATGTATACTTCACTGGCTGGTCTGATCATCAAGTTCTCAACTATTAGTAGTTTAACTGATGATGGCTCCACTGCCTAGGAGGAAATTTTACAACAGTTTAAATACTTGGTTGAACAAAAACAAATAAATAAAACAAACAAACAAACAAACAAACAGCTTTGACTTGAGCAGTATTAGTCCACTGACCCAATTCAGAATATTAAGAGGTAGAGTAAGTATGTATGGTGGGGGGGAGGGGGAAGGGGTTGGTGAAAACACTAGACCCGGGACTAAGGACCCACTTTTCTAGGAAATGTTTATACAATTCACCATGTTGTAGGTAGTGGCTAGTCTCACATAGGCCAGACCACTCTTTTCTCTGACATGATGTCTAACAACTATTAACTAGTGTGAAGTGGCCACTGGCCATTAGCCCATTAAGCTTTGCATTCAGCTATATCATAGATAATATAGTAAAGTGATTCGCAACAGTGACATCATTTCCGTAGGAACTAATAGTTTTATGTATGGACAATCCTCGTTACGGGTTTCATGGGTCTTGGTTACGCAAGGTTACGGGCTCAGAATTAGCCTCACCTCACAAAATATAACTTTATACAAATCTTCAGTCATTGGGGACTTAGTTGATGCTTAAAAAATTCTCGTACCTTGTCACAATCCTTAGTAATAGCACCACAAAAACTATCGGTGCCACGCCTGAGCAACCAAAGTGAAAAAGTTCCGAGACAAACTGGCTGCAAACCGCCGTGATTTGATAACACTCACTTAATCTAATAGTGAATAAGAAAGTGTCAAGGTAAATTCAAGAAGAAACAAAGTAGAGTTAGTGAGATATCGCCACTCAAAGTCCCTACCCGTAACGAGGATTGTCCGCAGTGACGTCACTGTTGCGAATCCCTTTACTATATTATCTATGGCTATATCCAACTTGTTTCACAGTATTACAAACAAACAACAGTAGGAGAAACATCTCTCTGTATACACAGTACGGTATTACTGTATAATAGGGAATATGGAGGTGTGGGTTATTCTGGCCAAAAATATAACTCAAAAACAGCTTTACAATACCATCCACAGTATTGGTCAGAGTATAAAGTACATTATTCAGTTATGATGTCACTAAAACAATGTAATAATAAACACAATCAAACTAGACCTCACCTTCCAAACAGGATCAACCAGTTTCACATTGACTATAGCAAATCCTGTACCAATCCCACTAACAAGTACACTGTCACCATGGTAACCCTGTAGTGATGATGATAATGCCATACACATACCATCAAAAACTAAACAAACAAGTACAAGGAATTACAGTTTATGTTGTATAATTAACATGCCATACAATATATGTACAATTTTTCGAAGGACGTAATTTTCACGGTTTTCGCAGTTGACTTGCTTTCTGCGAAATTTTCATCCTTGAATTTTATTGACTGTGCACGACAAAACTGACACACAGGAACACGTGCAGGCATGGCAGTAAGTGGAACAATTTCAACTGTTGAGTTATCTATAGTACGTTCGCGTTGAGTTGAATCCTCAAAAACATTTAATAACTCATGGATGATGCAATTATACACGATCTTGAAATTTGGCTCATTTGTAGTACTGCTTGACCCGCTAAAAATATTTCAAAAATCAAAATCTTGTTGTTCAAATGTTTGACATAATATTTACGACCAATCAAAATTTTCACAATACATTTCCTATGGGGAAGCCATATAACCACAGTGTCCATTACAGCCCTTTCCCAAACTTGTAATGGAGCCAAACCGTACATGTCTGTTGTTGGCACCTTTGCTGTTACCAATAATCATCTGGTTGGCTGAAATGTTAACTCTGTGGAGAAAAAATCCACTTTTAATTTTTAGCTGTTTCAGCTCAACGTGAACATACTATAGTGTTATTCACGGATATCACATATACAATAGTGCTCTGTGATATACCGGTAATACTGTTTATCGTGATAAATTATCATAACCAATTATCATACTGTGAAAGCCATTAATAACCGATATATCGAAATACTGGTATATTGATGAATATTAGTATTAGGATTGCTTTTAACCCAGCGTTTGGTGTTTAATTATCCAATTTGTTGATGGTTTAGCAGACACGCCCTAAACAAAAACTTGAGGTTGTCACATTACAACACATGCTTACTTGTACTGAACTATATATTTTTGGGTTTTTGGGATGCATACTGCTCTACACTACACCCCAAGAAATGATGCAGTAGTTACAATAACAAGTTAACTATATACCGATATACCATGAAATTTTCCTGTTACTAATACTGTGTATTCAAATTTCAATACTGCCGAACACTAATATACAAAGTTGTGTGGACTGCTGTTATTGGCAAAGAATGTAATTGTGAATGTGAACTTGGTAACTGTCATTGACTGTTTGCAGTCACTACAATGAAGGACAGTCAAGTTGTCGGACAAGTTCCACATACTATTTCATGCAACTGTACTTTGTTTATTAGATGTGGTGGCAGTATTTTGGCTACTGTAACAGGGGCACGTGTCGTGGATTTGATAAGGATGGTCTGAACCTGCCGTGTAAAACTGGGCCGAGCAACTATGTTGAAGACACAGAACAGATGAAGACCATAGTGTTAGTGAGGTCACTGAAGTGCAAGATAAGCTTATAAGAATGGCATGTATAACTACAATTATTATTACCTGCTGTAGCTGCAGTCAACTGTGATGAAAGCAAAGACAATAATGTTGCCAGTCCTTCTATGGTAACAAGTAAAGATGCCTCAGTGACAACAAATAAAGACACTCCAGTGGTAAAAATAAACCAAATAAGTGATGAGGATGGACAAAGTAGCTTCAACAGGGAACAGGAGTGGTGGTGTTTGTTCCACAGATACATGGATTAAAATTTCATTAGAATTTGAGGATAAGCGTATTTCAGAGTAGGGGGAGAAATTTATTGATAAGCATATAAATTGTGCTCAGCGAATCCTGAAGCTGAAATTTCCCAGTATTGATGGTCTTAGTTTAACATTGCTTCAAGACAAACCACACAAGAAAAGTACTACCAATGCAATTCAAATATTGCATGTAAACAAAGATCACTAGATATGTGGCACCAAAACTGGTACTGTACAAATAGAGGTACTAATATGATTTATGGACCACAAAGTGGGATCAGGCTACACTGGAAATGGTCAGAAAGCAGTTCCGATGCAACAGTCAAAGCATCAAAGTGTGTGAAGAGGTTCAGAAACAAAAAGAATGTGGGCTGTATGCAGTAGTAAATGCTACCAGCATTCCATTTGAAATGATCCTACTAAGTTGGTTTACAGTGAGAAACACATGCATTAACATTTGGTGCAGTGCTTTTCCCAAAAAGATCTTTCCACTTATCAATGAAGTATAATAGTGACTTAGTAGCAACTGACTTGTGTATTTTACTATTACAGTGATAATTGATTTAATAAGAATTATAATTTTAACAACTGTCAAATCATTATGAACCTGAATCAGTGTAGTGTTAACAACTGTTCAGTTATAATGGTTTTGTACCTGTACTGATTGTAGTCACAGCAAAGTTATTCAGCAATCCATTACAAATGAAATCGTTTCTCTCAACATAATGACATGCTTTTTACAGCCACTTCAGGCCAAGAGGTTTCAATATGCTCAATTTCAGATCTGTGACCTTAGAATTGTCCTTAAGTTTCTTCTTGACTTCACCAGCATACCAAAGCTGAAACAGACATTTCATGTGGCTCTTGGTTGGCTTGTTCACGCTCAGATCTAGTGGCTGCAAGTGATCGGTACAGTTTGCAGGCACCTCAATAACTAGAATATTGTTATCTTCTAAAGTCTTTAGAAACCGTTGAGCCGTCTGAGCTTTAAACTGGTCAAATATCACCAGGCAAGGATGTGTACTGGGCAACTTTAGGTCTTGACGAGATATGACTACCTATGACAACAGGATGTTATGTAAATAAGAAATCATGGTGTCCTCATTTGACCAATGGTTTTCCGCATAACTTAAGTACCAGCCTTCTGGACCAGCTCTTTTTGGCAAGCGTGCTGGTGTCTTTCTTCCATAAATAACTTCGAGTGGGCAGTAACTTTAGGGTCATGGTGTAAGATAGCAATACAGTAATCTGTCTTTTATCATCAAGACCAACGATCTCAACTCCTTTAGAGCCTTTCTCTTCAAATACCCAATCAGGAACAGGTACATCCTTTAATCTCGCTTGATTACAAGTTCTGCTGGAATATCCTCCATCCTTACAATCATTCAGATATCTGACAGAAACTGTGTCTTTAATTGCTCAAAATCATAAGGCATCACCTTTGCTTTTGTTGTCCCTTGACGTTTCACCATGTTCATCCTGTGGAGTATTCGCTTAGCCCAGTCTTTCGTGATGTCAATGTAGCCACCATTTTCAGCGAGTAAATTAGCATCATGGCTAATCACAACTCCTCTTGCAGTAGCCATAACAACTTCTATACTCACAGCAGTTCCCAGTTCTCTGCTGGCTTTAAGAAAGCACTTTACTTCTCTTTCCATTTCTTCACCTAAAAATAGCAGTCTTCCACAGCACTTTTCTGGTAGTTCTTCTACTTTGACTGGGCTTCCCTTCACGGTTGCTTTCTCGATTTTTCTTTTAAGTCTCCATATTTCTTACAGTAGGCATCTCGCCAGCTACAAACACTAGAATCTTTTAAATTAGTAAACTGTCCAGTCCTCTTGCCGCCATTTGTCAAGGAAACTCTGCCATCACCTTCAGGGTTCACAATAACGTTTACTTCATACGGCCTTGATGGTAGCATGTGATATGCTAGGCGGTATTTTTGACAAATCAAAATTGCAGCAAGTGATATCCTTGGCCATGCCGTTGAGAGCATGTGATAAAACGTTGAGACAATCCTTGAAAATAAAACCCCTCGAAAATTTGTACTTATATGGTATATCTTATCATGGTGGAAAATATGAACTAGCCACAAGAAAGCCATCACGTGCCAGAGTTTATTTTAGGTGGGGGGAGGAGGCAAATGTTCCCTTTTGTAAACAGAATTCCCCTTCTTGAAATATAGGGATGTCATTTTACTAAAAGTGCCTTTAAATCCAATCTTGTGATAGCTAAAAGTTTCTCAACAGTCCATGTTGGCTAAAGAATTACTTTTACATTTAATTTTGAATTGTTAATAAGTTTTCAGCAATACAATGGAGAGTGATTATCCGAACATCAAAGTGACTGCTCTATTAGAGTATTTTGCCAACAAGTGTATGTTTTATTAGAGTAACTGAACAAAGCTTTGAATATAAATCAATGGATGTTTGATTTTACGTGCTATTCAATTGTACGACCCCCCCCCCCCCCCCCCCCAACCAATATTAATTTGAGTAATCGTCTCTCTACTGTATTTAGGAAATAGCATTTTTGAGAAGCTGAAATGAATAATTATAATGAAGAATGGTTGGAAATATCAGTCATTCATGAATCCATTTAAACACCTCAGACTTCTACCACACAAGACCACAGTAGCCATCTATGTGTGGTACTGGCATGGTTTATCTTGGTGAACAAATTATAGTAGCCCAGCTATTAACCAGTCAATTCTTCTGTAGAATTTAGTTGATGCAGTCAGGAGTAGTTGAGGAGTGAGCAAAGCGCACCAGAATGCTAGCCAGGGGGTGTGGTATGCCTCCCAGGAAAAAACTTAAAATAGCATTCAAAAGATTGAATCTGGAAACAGTTTTAATTAGCATAAAACAACTACTTTGCCGGTTTCTGATTCAAACATGTCTTATAAATACTTACGTTAGTATATTCAGATATTAGCCGTGGCTCTTATCTGAGGCAGTTCTTATGACAATCATCAAGTTTCAAGGCAAATTCTTCTTAAATTTTAAGCAATACAGTTTAAATGACAGTTTCTCAGGACATATCTACAAGAGTCTGACATGTTATTCTCAGGTACCTGAGAATACACCAGAAGCAATCTAACAGAGTTTAAAATACAAAATTTCCTGGAGTAGTGTGTCACATTTTCAGTAGCTGATAATGCACCAGAAGTGATCTACAAGACTCTGAAATATTTCTAGAGGATCATGTTATTCTCAGATACTGTACCTGAGAATGTAGCAGAAGCAATCTGAGGGTATGGTGGGTGTGGTGGGTGATGTCATGCACATAAAATATGTACAAGGTTATTGCCAAGCTCCGCCCACTCTGGTAAATTTTTTGACTCCCCTTGAGTCATTTCCTAGATGAAGGCATGGCTGTGGAGTGGCTACTATCCGGGGGCGGCTATAATATGAGCTATATTAACTGGTCAAATACAGTAGTGTTCTGCGATACAGTGCATTTAGTGTATCACATATCACCATCAATAAACTGTTTGATACGATACTGTATCATGATACTATAATGAAGTGGTCATGGCTAGTTATGACTGACATATTAGGTAATAATTGTAACAATATCCAATTTTAAAGAGCTGACACTGATTACATTCACTATGTATACTTTATTCGGTGGATGCTGATAAACTATTATAATGATGTGACAACTAGCTAGTGTGTTCTGGTATGATTTTTAGTATGGAAAACCGAGTTGCTGCTAAAAACTACGCTGTTGATTAAGAAGCCATACAAGATCAAAGGCTTTAAACGTGATGTTCATGACACATTTATTCATAAGATCATGTTATGGGCGCACACTTAATTGTTGAAAATATGGCGTCCATTGCAGCGTCAGTGAGTGCGGAGCGAAACCCTCATGGAAAGAGGTTAAACAGCCAAACAAAGTTTCTACTTATGAAGCTATGGAACTACTTTGAGTAACACACACTACACACACACACTACACTACACTACAACTACACACACATATAGCACACACATACCACACACATACCACACACATAACACACACACATACTATGCCGAACATTACGAGTTTAAACAACACACACTACATCACACAAGACAGACATACCTTACTCTCCAACATTTTAATAATCTCATCCGTTTGATAAACTGATTGGCTAAATGGTACAAAACTATACCAAACACATGTCATTACACAAATTCATCCAATCAGAACACTCCACCTGATGATCTCCTCGGGGTCTTGTTCCCCCACTGGTGATAGGCTCCATTCAAACAGGTGACCACGGCAACTACTGAACATGTTACCTAGCAACAACACCATTGCTTTTGCTAAATACATCTAGGTACACACCCACCTTCCTCATCAAATGCTCTCACATCAAACACTTCTGGGGCTTCATCAAGTAGTAGTTCTCTTGTTGTTGTGACGATTTCAATACGATGAATGGTGTCCACAAACACATCACATCTCAACACTAAACCGGTATCTATGACAACCAGCAAATACCATACAGTTAAACATTGTCTATTCCAAAATTTCATAACCTGTGGCTACATTAGGGAGATCAATTCATATACAAATGAATAATGGAGGGCTTTAATACAGTATGTCATTGATATGTACTGTATAGTCTCTTGAGCAAAGGGGCTACCACAAAACAGAAATAAGTTTGCAGGAAGAGAATTCTACCATGAAAATGTACAAGAACACAAACATGATAGTATCATATTGAGTAGAGATGTGACTAAAGAAGCAAGGGGTGTGACTTAACAAACAATTCTGTTAAATTCTACTGATCAAAGGAGTGCATGCATTTTTAATACCAAGAGTATATAATAGAAACCAAGAGTGTCAAACGGCATATTACCCCCGTGATTAATCATTGCATAGAGTAACACGGATATTTCAGTAGATGTTCGTTTACGTTATTCATTAATTTTATCGACAATAGCGACGGTAATGGAATTTGCACTCTAGCAGGGTAACTAAAGTAGTTCCCGGCATTCCCAGCGCCTTTTTTGTGTTTAAAAGAAATGGCGAAGTGTAGAAAGCTATCGCAACAAAAATGTCTGTGCAACCTGAGTTGGCTGTGGGACCGTGGTAGTCTAGCGAGAGATTCGGCAACTTACTAAGATTGGCACCCTTAATTTGGCTGGTGAACAAACACTCAACCTGCCCAACAATGAAGGTAGCTCGCCACTATGCCTACAGAAGAGCGTCTGCGAAACACAGTCTTCTATTTCCGGAATTGAGCTTCGTAATGGCACGTGCATCTGACGACCACACCCCCATCCTTGTTATTACCCAACGTGATCTATGTTATCACCCACCGCTTGGGTATATCTCAAGAATTGTTATAACAATTCAAGGCCAGTATTATTCAGTGCATGTGCTAATGAAGGAATGGGAAACTGGTTATTTGGTGATGTGCAAACACTTTGTGCAAAGTTTGTGAGACACTCGACCAGCTCCCTGTACAAATTTTGTCCAGGAATCAGTTTTGACATATACCAGCAATACTATGAGGTAATAAGGTATGACCTGAAAAGTGTTAGGAAAGCTGTAACTCCGGTTCAACAGATAGATTCTGTGAATTGTAAAGTATGGTTTTGCTTGGCTTCTAATGCATCAATGACTGAGAAGGGATCTGATGAAGTTCTGTGTTCAGCATGTAAGTGTTTAAGGTCAGATTTGGAGTGGCAGCAGAAGAGAACTCTATCTGAGAGTCCTGATAGAAAGATCAAACGGCAGTAGTCAGCTTCCTCACATGCTAAATTAAAAACATGTCACCTGCTAGCCAACTTCAACGCAAAACAAATTATAAAGTGGAAAGATCTAATGACAGAAGGAAACTTATAAAGTATGAAAGTACTGACATCACACTAAATGATGAGCACCATGAAGACATGTGTACCCTTATGAACCAAATTGATGATGTGGGCAATGAAGACTTACAAAGGATATTCACAGAAGGTGATAGCTATGGTGTTGGTGATAGCTATGGTGTTGGTGATAGCTATGGTGTTGGTGATAGCTATGGTGTTGGTGATAGCTATGGTGTTGGTGATAGCTATGGTGTTGGTGATAGCTATGGTGTTGGTGATAGCTATGGTGTTGGTGATAGCTATGGTGTTGGTGATAGCTATGGTGTTGGTGATAGCTATGGTGTTGGTGATAAGATGAGGGAAATATGGAAAACTGATAGTAACAACATATTAAACAATGTGCAGAAGATCAAAGAAGAAATGGTAAGATTTACTGTGTGGTGTCTATTGATTTTTGCTTGAAGAACTTGCCTTGATTACAAGTGACTATAGTGAGTGTGATGTCATATATAATGTTTTGTATATACAGTAGGTCCTCAATTATCTGTCCCTCATTCTTAATTATCCAAATGGAAGTGACTGTTCTATTAGATTTTAAGATTACAGTAAGAGCTTTGTATACTGGTTCCATTATCTGAACACACTTACTATTGCCTGATATCATTAGGGTTTGGATAACCGAGGGTCCACTGTATGGGTCTTACATGTGTGTTTAGTGGGAGGGTGATGATACATTGCTACACTGCAAATCAACCATCTAACTTGAGGACACTATGAGAAAAATGTCTAT
Source organism: Dysidea avara (assembly GCF_963678975.1). Taxonomy (NCBI): domain Eukaryota; kingdom Metazoa; phylum Porifera; class Demospongiae; order Dictyoceratida; family Dysideidae; genus Dysidea; species Dysidea avara. Next base: position 487,235 of record NC_089275.1, read on the forward strand.
AATGAGGACAAAAACTAGGTTAAAATCTATGAAACTTTTGTGAAACTTCAAAGTCCAAAAGTGTCCACTATAAAGAGGCTCCACTGAACATACCAAAAACATAAGTTTTAAAACATTAATGTTGAATTGTATCATCATTGTTACTGCACTGCGCTCATTTAAGCATGTAAACTTTGTTATTATAGTGTCACGTAACTGCAGCTTTCAGTGGAACATGATAACAATTAGAATAGGTAAATAAACAGTTTACACATTGCATTGATGTTATGTTAATGATTACAACAGCACTGGCTGTGTTTACTCGCAGTCCTGCAGCATATGAAGCATTGAAATCATTTAGAATACTTCAACTCCTATGCCGCTCAACCCTGCAAGCCTATACCGGAGCATTCTTACATGAACCCGGGGCAAGCAGTCATTGCATTGCTAGTCAAGTCTCTCAGTATGTAATATTCAAAAACGAACAAGTCAAGCCAGGTAAACTAGAACCACAAGCAGATGGAGTCCTAATCTTTGATGAGGTCAAAGTAGCTTGCCAATTACTGTGGAATTCTAGAAACCAAACACTATCTGGCTTGGCTATGACATACAAAGATCTAGTACCACTGAATGACATTTATCAGTATCTCGAAGAGCCCCAAAATCCAAAACAAACTTCCTATGTGTTACAATTTTTATGGAAGGACGTCACTAGTAGCTACGATATTGTAGGTCCCTATTTCACGAGTGCTCAATCAGTAGACATGAACTTTTTGATAACTTGTATATTTGAAACAGTGAAATTATTTCAAAAATTCATGGTCTCAAAACCAGTCTTCTTGTATGCGATGGGACTTCTTCCAATTTGGCTACAATCAAAGCCACACATGGGCATATAGGTGCTTATTCCAACCACAAAGGTGCCCAAGATCAGTTGGAGATAACACCTTGGATGCTTAATCCATTTCATCCACCTGACAAAATTTATTGGATGATTTGTCCAACACACCAGGTATATACATAATGTATTGATAGGCACCCTTGTCAATATAATTACATTATTGTAGTTAAAGAATATGATCAATGCTCTGTTCTCCTCAAAATTGGGAGGAATAAAGGCATTCCAACGATCTGGAAAGAGTTCATTTGGGTGGGATAGCATTAATGATTTGTACAAACGTGAAATATCTAGAAGTAAACAGCAACTCACTAGAATGGTACCAAAGTTGAAGGAGATGCACTGTTTAAGAGATTCTTGGACCAAATTGAATGTGTTTCCAGCCAAGATCATGCAGGTATGCCACAAAATATTGACAGTGAATCCTTAGTTATCTGAACACCATTTTAAAAAGGTGTAACATCCTAAAATCCTTTCTTATATGCCATGTTCAATGGAAAATATATATACTCTAGTACCAGTGAAATACCAACAGTCACACTGAGATAATTTAAGTGTTCAAATAACTTAGCCAAGGATCCATTGTATGCACAAAGTCTTATACATACATGTTCTCTTTTAGCAAGAGTTGGTCATGAGTGAACTACACTGGTATGCAAACCAGAATCCACCACCCTTAGATTCTTTGAAAACTATTGAAACATTGGAGTATCTCACAGCATGTCACAATTTATTCGAAAGCGGGTTTCTAAGTCATGAGAAGATTGAAAGCTTGAATTCAGATGCAGTACAAAATATTGATACAGGCTACCAGTACTTTGCATCATGGCTTTCAGAAATTCTTGATAAAGGTAATAAGAATTATTATCTGTTTATTTCTGTTGAACATATCATTGTCTACACACTTGATAACTAAGTTACAAAATACTATTCCCTTTAGATCCAAGTTATCCACATACATCAACAACCCAACGAAACTTTCTTTCATGGCAAAGTTAGTCAAATAATTTGACTGCATTATGCTTTAAATTCTGCCTTTAGCAATGGGATCTGCTAAGAATAGACTACTATGGATTCAAAGCATTTACTCAGTAGTTTTTCAAAACATACCCCAAATATTTCCTATCACCACTTTGAATATCTGGCTCAGCTGTTGAAAGCTTATTTAGCCGATATAATCATAGTGCTGGAGGCAAGTTGAGTGCTACTAACTTTGAAGGTGCTCCCACTTAGTAAAGGAGTGCGTCGCAGAGCATCACAGTGGGAAACAATACCGAGACCACGGCTTAACTTGTCTGGAGATGCCATTAAAGAAGAAGAAATATAATTAAGACATACTGGATACATGTATACATTGTACTTGATTGTACAGATATGTAAACACTTTTGTAGTTCATACTAACTTACTAGCTAATTTTGTATATATGTTGTGTCAACAATGATGTTCTAAGGTTCAGATCTACTGTCGATGTTAGTCCTTATTTTGTTGCAGTGTCTTGTTTAGAAGCAGATAAAAATACTTGTATGCGAGTGTTGCATAACTTTCTAACAAATTCTGAGTACACATTGTGCAAAACACGTTCCTCGCATGTACTACTTGGAAGACGAGTATTTAGTGCTGAATTAAAATCTTCAAATAGATCAGTTTGTGCACTCACTTCAACATGGGCAGCCTAATTGTATTACAAATGTCAATGCTTAAACATATATCAGTAGGACCTCAACTACCCAAACATATAGATTATCTAAATTAAAGTGACTGTTCTACTAGCAGTATTTTGTCAACTATGCTCCATATATGATGTGCTCTACTAGAGCAGTATATCAAAGCAAAAGTAGTGTACTTCAATTATCTCAACTAATTCACTTTTCTGAACACTTTGCGATTCAAACTGGCACAGAGGTGTTTGGAAAATGGAGGTCCCACTGTACACTGAACACATACTTTAACCAAATCATCTCCATATTCTTGAAAACTTTGAGGATTTACCACCTTCCTTACAACTGAATCTACGTTACAGAGGAACGGTATGAACAGTTTGTGTGGGAAATCCTATATCCTCTGTCACAGAACTTGAGGTAGTCTGGAATACCTGCTTTATATTCGGTATTGATTGCCTGTAAAATGCTAATTTCTTGGGAAAGTGTGTCTCTGCTCTTTTCCAGTCTTTAATTTTTTGGTACCTTTTCTTGAGCATTTCACATAACATTGCACCACCAAATCTGTAATAAACATCATCATCATCAGTTACTACTTATAATGGAGACTCTGTTTCAATGCTAGAAGTGTGTTGATAATTTGAAGCATGTTCTAGTAAAGCAGTGTAGACACCAGACGAAATGATTATCATTACACGGTTGCTTATTATTGGCACTGGTGTACTATTGGCAAAACTCCAACCATACCTGGCGAAACTCTGAAATACTATGATCCTCCTCTACGCCAATAGCTTGCAGGCTTAAGCCATCTTCTAACAGAAATGCGCTGCAATACTTCTGCCAATCTATCTGAAATTGTGTAAAGGAGTTCTTTCTAACTTTGTTGCACTGGCCGTATAGCTCTACAAATAAGTTACGGCGGTACTCAACGATATCAGTAAGGGTTTTTCCCTCGCAGCACAAAGTAGTTGCTAATTCTTTGAGACGGCATTCCATTTCAGTGACTGGAAATTGAGACTGTAAATCGTTACTACAGCACGCACACGACTACTTGAAGTGATGAAATTAAACTTTTCTGCTTCGTCCTTGTCATATACTTCTTCTTTCGCTTGACTTCATTAGTTGTTCCATCACTTGGTGCGGCCAAGGCACTGGTGGCACCTAAACCTGTCGCCATTAAAAGAATATCGTTAACGTTCAGTATGACGCAACCTATTACGAAAACGATATTACTCTACGCAATGATTAATCATGGGATTATACGCCGTTCGATACTCTTGGTTTCTATTATATACACTTGTTAATACTAGCAGAGACTACATTACAGCTACAAGTACAGTACCTTGGCTAGAAGTGATATGGTACAATATTATATTAACACAGTACACCATTAGTTAGCTATAGCCTTTTCATCATCTTCAAAGCAATAAGCAGTAGCAAGTGAACTACACCTCCTATCCAACCAGTGATGTCAATTGTAAAGGTGGACATGTGTAATGACCAGATTTTACAAAATCACACATCAGGCAAATCAAACATACACCACCAGTGTATGGATACAATACCAGTGTGATGGTTTTGACTATCACCATTACTCAAACTACTCGAGGCTGGTTTTAACAGATGTCTTTTCTGTGTGGTGGTGAGCTCAAATGGCGGTTCCTGGCCTTGTGAAACACATGGCTTTACAGGAATCAGAATCACTAGTGGATGACATAATACAGTTGGCCAAATATGTTGTGTTGCTTCATATCAGCCACCAAGAACCCATTACAACCCCATAACCTCTTGTTTGGACTTCAATTGTGGTATGCCTCCATTTTGAAGCCAATCTCTTGCCTACTTTGTGAGCACTCGTGATACTTACTACTTTGCTTATCTAAAACTTCTAACATTTGTTTTTTTAATTTTTTTTGGCAGGAAACTTTACAAGCAGCTAACAGGTACTGGAAGTAGTCTGATAGGTAATAAAGTGATGCATCTTTTGCATAAATTTCATACATGCTCTTAATACCCTTCCCAAATTAAACATCCATTCATCTTGAAACTTATAATGGTGTGGTTTGCAATGTTTTTATCCAGTAACATTTTAATGTGGCAATTGAGTGATTTTTTGTAATCATACTACACTTGAACACACCTCTACTAAACAGCACCACACAGCTCACCTTGTTCCTCAGCCAACACTACAGTGTTACTTCTAATAGTAGAGGAGGATTTCGGACTAACTATAGCAGCTTGGGAACACGCATGCGCATCATCACCTAAACCACCCGCCATAAAATTCGTCATGTGAGACACAATGCTCACCAAAACCAGCCGATGGATAAATCGGATGGACACTGGCTACATCAGGTTTTGTACTAGTCCTGTAGTTTATACATTAACAATACATCTACAATATTCTATATGATGCTCACCATATAAAACATCCTTGCTTTGCTCTCAAAGTGAAGTTAGCTCTCACGCCAGAGGAGGGAACTAAAGGTAGTAACACTTGCGGTACATTTAAAGTGAATTTACTGCCCCCAGTGATTGCTACAACTACAAACACTGCTAACACGTGCACCAACCACATTTTAGCGCACCACGACTAAAGCGCGTATAATATTTGTTGAAGGCGTGGCTATAGGTACCTGTCTATGATGAAACCATTGACGTTATCCTACTAGTGATCACTTAGCATTGGGAGGGAGGCTGGCTAGTCCTGCAAGTCTAATGAATCGACACGCGATCGAGAAGTTGTGAAGGAAGGACGAGTTCGGCACTATAAATAGATTTTTCAGATAGTGTTTATTATAAGTTACCCCATGGATAATAGACATTCACTATGGTTACCCCAACCTTAGGTTCCCTGGCTCATGGTATTAAAACACTTCGTACAGGCTTCAGCTTTGCCTCCAGTGTTCGCTCTCCAGTGCCTAGAGAAACAATCACGTACAAAACAGGTTATTGTCGTTTACCTCCGTTCATTAGTTCAATTAGGGCCGCCGCTCTATACTACAAACTTAATTCAGACAGTGCAAGTGTCTCCCTCTGATCCCCTGTCTGTTTTGTTATTATTCTTGTATGTGTCTTTTTTGTAAACTTGTTCTCGTGTGTATGTATGTAAGTATGTAGCTACTTTGTGTGGGGAGCATGTTTGTATACCCCATGTTGGTCTTTTGACAAAAATGGATAATCAACTGCTCTCTTAGGTGTTTCCTGCACAAGTAACTATAAACATCATGTTAAAAATTGAAAGTAGAATTATATTACATTTACAAATATAGAAATACTTAAACTCATATACCATGTTGGATTAAAGATGATGCCCTATGCTACATACTCAATACTAGCTACATGAATGAACATCTGAAAAATGGAATAGGTAGTTAAGGTAGTTTAAACAAATGGACAGACATGTACAGTGTTGAGGAGTTTGTGCCAAAAAGTTCAATCAAATGACTGAACTGCAATAAAAGTGGTGGCTTTTTATTAGCTATTTTATAGCACCAGGGGTGGATTTAGGATTTACAAAAGGGGGGGGGGCTAACTCAAGGTGCTAACCTCTCATGTGAAAGTATACAAAACACCAACGCCTCCCAACATGTGAAGTATGCTGGAACTAGGGGGTCTGAAGGCATGCCCCCAGGAAAGTTTTGAAAAATAGATGCTAAAATACTGCAATTAAGAGATATTTCTGCTTATAATTTGTACTTCCCTTTAGATTACCTGCAGCATTAATTTTGTTAATGAAAAGATTTGGATATAAGTTCGGACAACCACCATTATCTCACAATTGCACAGCAACAGGTGCATATTAGAATAATGAAGCGAACGATTGAAACTGGAAAATGTGAAATGAGATTGAATCTGAGAGCATTTTCAGTGGCATTAAATATATGTTGCCACTATGATAAGTATAGATGAATCAGTTATTAATGAAGGTCTTTTAAATAGACCAATGCACTTCATTGCATGTATAGACACATCATGAAATCCATTCCAATTGATTGTAATTATAATTCCTTTGTATTTTCTGTTAAGGATTTTTAATTATAAAGTAATTGTAATTACTGTAGCTACATTTTTAACAAAAAAAACTGAAGCTGAAGATTAGCTCAATTAATTTCAACTGTGTTAGCTAGCTCATAGATTATATAATCTAGCTATGGCTAGCTAAGCAGAAAACTTGTAATGAAATGTATAATTATACGGTGTTTGTGTATTCTTACTGTTGCATATTTCCCGATGTACAGTAAGTGTTCTGATTTAGAATCAAAGAAGGCGCCTGCCGTACACGTGATAAATGTCAACTGTCAGCATGCATGATACACGAACCCACAATCATTTCAGTACAAAATGATGTGAATGCTATGCTGTACTGTAAGGTAATTGGAAGTACTGTATGTGTACTTCTGTGCTTTAGTTAGGCTGAGAAACTATAGGTAACTACTCGTACCATGCATTTTCAATAACATCTGTAAAATGTACGTGTAGATATGATCACCCAGATATTGCATGAGAGTAATATAGTTCAAGCTGGTCAGTTAGTTAGTCCAGCTCCAGATTAATGATCCGGCTCAGGCTTAACCAACCGGACCATCCTTACGAGCCGAAAAGTTTCTCCAAGCAGTCTTGTGACAGCCATGCACCCATTCAGAAAGAACTTCACACCAGGAACAGTGAATGATATTGAACAATCTCCACAAATGATTTGACTGCATTCAAAATGACAACAAACATTAAAATCTTGCATCACAGTACAATTTATTACCTGTCACTGCAATTCCCTGAAGTGTTTCATCTTAGGCATAAGCTAAGCATCATCTCCTTAACTGTATAACCTTTCTGCTGTTTAATGGAGGCTTCCCAGCTTTTCAGGTATCCCATGAAATCATCCTGCAGCCACTACAAGCAACCATTAGCTTTCTAAGCTTTATAAATGGTGGAACTTGTTATCAACAGTAATGCTAGAAGAATCTTTGGAGACTGCAACATTCAGGTCACTACTGAAGGCCATTGTTACTTGGGAGGTGTAATTGGCTGAACAGTTATTTTGAAATGTAAAGTATGATGACTGGATTAGTGATCTTAAGACTTTAAGCCTCTTTGCTCAAACACAACCTCATGCTTCATTTTGTCATGAACTCTCTTTCCAATGGAATTACTTTTTCATGTTTCTTCTTGCTCTACAGAGTACAGACCTTTTCTTTTCACTTGAAGATTTTTGAGATCTGTTTTCCTTCCTGTTTTATTACATTGTTGCATTCTAGCAGCATTCCTGCTATGTGGAAGTAAATGCTCGTATTGTTGGCTTGATTATATATCAAATACATCAATTTGGTGACTGTATAGATAGTTTCAGTCTAGAATTCACTTTAGGCACTATCAAGCTTTGCCCATCATTTGTTAGATAAACTTCCTCCTAGCATGTGTTCCTCAGTTAAGCCTACTCAAGAGAAGGTCATCCAATTGGCTGTCTTGTCTTACATTGAAGTCTCATAACTTTTTTCTCAATAAAACTGCTTTTCGTCATGCAGTTGCACTTTGGTATCATTGGCTACCATCTGCCTGCCTTAGCTCCTGTGCTTGTAGTCACTCTTTTACAATCTGTCCTGTCCAAGGGTGAGTTCCTTCTTTGATACATAATGAAATATATGTAACTGCCGACCTACTCTCTGAGGTCTGTAACAATGTAGTCACTGAGTGAGGTCTGTAACAATGCAGTCACTGAGTGAGGTCTGTAATAATGCAGTCACTGAGTGAGGTCTGTGACAATGCAGTCACTGAGTGAGGTCTGTGACAATGCAGTCACTGAGTGAGGTCTGTGACAATGCAGTCACTGAGTGAGGTCTGTAACAATGGTGTCACTGAGTGAGGTCTGTAACAACTGATGCAGTCACTGAGTGAGGTCTGTAACTAGGGACCCGCCGATTATGCTGGCATAATTATGAGCATAATAGGTGTCTGAAAGCATTGAGCATAATGCTAGCATAATAGGTAGAATATTTGTTTAATAGTATGAATTCTTGCTTATCAAAATAGCTATCACAGAAAGATCGATATACTCTAATAGAACAGTCAGTAACTCTGATAGAACAATCACATAACTGACTGTTCTATTAGACTATATCGATCTTTTCTGTGATATGCATTTTGACAAATAAGTTTGTGCTTCAGGCACTTATTATTTACCCATAAACTGGTAATTATTAGCAGAGCATGAGAACTGAGGCATAACTAATTGGGCATAATTTGAGCATAATGGGTAAGTATTGAGCATAAATTTAAGCATAATAGGTAAATTTTTGAGCAGTGCAGCATAGCATAATAGGTAAAATTATGAGCATAATCGGCGGGTCCCTATCTGTAACAATGCAGTCACTGAGTGAGGTCTGTAACAATGCAGTCACTGAGTGAGGTCTGTAACAATGCAGTCACTGAGTGAGGTCTGTAACAATGCAGTCACTGAGTGAGGTCTGTAACAATGCAGTCACTGAGTGAGGTCTGTAACAATGCAGTCACTGAGTGAGGTCTGTAACAATGCAGTCACTGAGTGAGGTCTGTAACAATGCAGTCACTGAGTGAGGTCTGTAACAATGTAGTCACTGAGTGAGGTCTGTAACAATGCAGTCACTGAATGAGGTCTGTAACAATCTACAACAGTTATACATTTATTCACTAAACACTGATGTTCCTGATTCCTTTATGACCTCAGTTTCAGCTCATGGTGGATTGTACATGTAGTTATGTGGGTAAGAACTTCGACAGTTGAAAGTGTAATGTCTCTCGTGAGGAACTCTCCCAAACTGAAAACATCAGATTTGTATGCAGTCAGGTTTGTGGATGAGACTAATGCTTATGTTGTACAGCAAGAATTTGATTGTAATTTTAGTGCTGTTGGATCATTTTGTCTACTTAGCTTTTGAGATTGTATGTCTAGACATGTGTTGCAGGTACAAGGCACAGATCTTTTTCCATTTTTTTTCTAAACACATCGTAACACTTGACTAATAGCTAATTTGGATTCTTTTTTAAAAATAAGGTTTGTAAATTTGTTTAATTGTTATAGTTATAATAGTTTATGAATCAATTTATGTCAGCTTGTTGCATGCAGTAAGGCAAAAGCAGGTACAGTTCTGAGGGGGTTTTCACCAGTTTCGAAACCAGTCAGCTTTATGTGAAGGAAAATATAATTAAATGCTTAATGAAGTTAAGCCTAATAATTATATTGCAACATCTGAATATGTGACCAAGAATAATCTATGCAAAAACAGCCAAGTTGTAAATAGGTGCGGCCCCATGCAAAAAGGCTATGGTGAAAAAAGATGTGAAATTAATGTGGCAGCCAAGAAATGGCTGTGATGGTAGGTTAAGGCTTAATTATTAGTTTATCTTTCCCGGCCTACATCACCTTTTTTCAGATTTTTTGCACCACCGGTGGCTAAGGGAAGCCAATTAGCACCTTTTGTAGTTGGTACCTTGCTGGAGCAGTCTAAGAAAATTTCATTTTTAGTCATTTTAGCTAGCTAATAATTATTTAGCTATCTAGCTAGCAAAAAATAAAATAAAAATCCGTCCTACTGCACTGCTATTTTGAGTACAGGAGGATGAGAAACCAATAAAGAAGTTTATGTGGCCAAATGGCAAACTAAATTTTACCTCCTCAAAGCAGGCATGGAGTGAAGTATATTGAAAAGAATTTAACTAAAGTACAAGTACTTTTGAGATTCAGCCATCCAGCATACATTCTTGTCTGCTTCCACCAGTGCTTTAAATGTCCACTACCTTTTTGGCAGAACATCTCATCTTTTAGCTAACTGGTATCAATTAGACTTCACACCTGAAATACTGCTTCCTACAGTATAGCTACCTTTCTTAGCTTGCATTTGGGAAGCTCTCTTCAATTTCTCACATGCTAAATTTTACATCACAAGACTTGCCATACTGCCTGGTTTTGCATTACTATGAGACAAAAATAATGTCAGTGCTCGAAATAGTGCATTAAAAATGATCTGCCACAGTGTCTGGACAAAGCAGCAAATGGCCTGCCAAAGTATAAATTTGTCCTGCATCATAGTTCTGGTTTGACCCATACACCAGATTAACACATGGAGCAGGTGTTGAAAGTGCTGTAACAATCTCATAACATAATGTACGCACTTTTTCTAGTCAAGTACAACAGAAAACAGGAGTTTTACAATTAAGTTGACGAAATATGCAATATTGACCAGAAATTGTCTGATTGTCAAACGTTATTTCAAGCACTGCAAAATGTATAGCTATAAGTATAAATGATCAAAGACTCTTTGATCATGAATACATTTTCTGCTAATGGAAAACTGTTGATAGGTGCTGATATCAGTAAAGCCAGGTAGTTAACAGGGCCTAGTACAATATCACATGCCCTGATATTAACGATTGAAGAAGGTGTGATGGAGACAAGTAGTGGGTGGGATAGCTCCCCAAAATTACTGCCAGAAGGAAGTACAGTTGCATAGTAGCACTGAAAGCACTTTCCACGTCACTTCAAGAGAACATAACTAAAGTGGAGAGGAATTTTATCGCCATGAAAGCAGAATAATAGATGAGCTACAACAAGGATTTGGAAGCCCAAAAAGTAAAAATGCTGCAAGAAAGACTGGCTGAAGCTGTGCACCATTTTTGAACAAAGCTACTGAAATTACTCACCTACTATTTCAACCTATAGGGCATATCAAAGTATTTTTCTACATACCAATAACCCTTATTTATCTAGATAAGAAACCTGGTGTGTGCCCAATAGGAATTGGAGATGTGCCTAGAAGAATCCTTGCCAAGGCTATTCTTTACATCATTGGTAATGATATTCAGCTTGTTACAGGTGCTCTGCAGACCTGTGCAGGGCAGACTGCTGGTGCTGAGGCTGCCATCCATGCAATGAGAATTTATTTGAGAAGGAAGATACTGAGGCTGTCCTCCTCAGTGATGCTGATAATGTCTTTAACAGAATTAATCGTCAAGCTGCTCTTCACAACATTAGCATCCTTTGGTACCATATTACAAAACACTTATGGTGCACCCATCAGACTCTTTATTACTGGTGAAGGAGAGCTTTCTTCTACTGAGGGCACTACACAAGGTGACCCTCTTGCCATGGCCATGTATACCTTGGCTGTAACTCCACTGATTCAAGCCCTTTGACATTGCCAGCCTGACATATTCCAAGTTTGGTATGCTGATGATGCCACTGCTGCTGGAAATTTACAGTCCCTTTTTCAGTGGTGGAAGCACATACTATATTTGGACCCTGCTAAGGCTACTTCCCTAAAGCTGCTAAAGCCTGCATTATTGTTAAGCCTGAGTCCGCAAGAGCAATATTCCAAGGAAGTGGAGTTAAGGTAACTGCTATATTGGTCAGCGTCACTTTGGTGCTGCCATTGATCTCATTGTTTGCTGAAGAGTATGTTGTTAAGAAAGTTAAACTGTGGTCAGAAGAGATCCATGTTCTGTCTTTCTTTGCACAGATGCATGAAGCTCATAGTGCATACATTGCTTTCACCCATGGTGTTGTTCACAAGTGGAATTTTTTGATGCGAACTGTCCAATCTATTAGTCATCTATTTCAACCTCTGGAGGATGTTATTCTTGATTCCTGCCATGTCTGGCAGGGATCCTTGGTCGGAGTTAGGGAGACAGCTCCTCTCCTTACCATGCCGTCTGGGAGGTATGAACATACCCAATCCCACAAAGTATTCTGATGCTCAATATTCTGGTTCTAGGTGGTAGGGGTGGATCCATACTTATGGAAAGGGGGTCAAAATGAACTGTGAGGTACTACATTGTCTGGTTTGGTATAGTGAGACCAAAAAAAAGGTCACAGCCTACTGACAACCTCACCAACTATGCATTTATAGCTGATAAAATACATAAAAATCCTTACATAGCTCACTACACACTGTTCTAATACTGTGACTGCTTTATTAGAGTATCTCAATCTTGGTATACTAAAAATTTTTGGGAGCCCCCTTTGACCCCCTGTATCTGCCCCTGCTAGGTGGATAAGTGCTTCCTTGGCTTCCCAACAATCTAATGACTTCTGTGTCCTTAATTTTCAATCTGCTAAATCTGATATTCGCCGGCTTAAACAACATCAGCATCTATCTTCTGTTGCTGATGCATTTAGCTGCTCTTGTGGTGGTTTTCCATCTATTCGCCACAATGAATTACATAATGTAACAGCTGAACTTCTTAGCAAAGTGTGCACTGATGTTGGCATTGACCTGCTCTCCAGCCTTTGGATAGCGAGCCTCTACATATGCCACTGCTAATCGGGAGGATGGTGTACGACTTGATGCTGTAGCCCAGGACTTTTAATTTGGGGTCCGATCTTCTGGCAGCATTTATTTATTATTTTTTATTATTAACACTTTACAGTGACCAGCACTGAAGTTTTACAATTTTGACTCTGACAATCCTCACAGTCTCCACTTTGTTTGCCCTTGTAGTACCTACTCCAAGTCCCCCCCGCCCACCAAACTTCAGCAGCAATTAGTAACTATTTTCTTGCTCTCTCTTTTAAAATAAGTACTTATGTAAGTTAGTTTATTATTAAATACACATGTAAGTTTTAATAGTTGAACTATATATCAAATGTAAAAAGTATGTAATAACTTCAGCCAGCTAACTTAAATTTGATTGTAATTTAATACATTCAATTGTAAATGTGATTTGTATGCATACTTTTTCTGACTGTGGTCACTAGTTGCCCACAGACCTTTAATGCAAGCCTTGCCTGCATTAAAATAAAAATAATTAAAATATTAGGGTGTTTAACCCTCACGTTCTCCATTGTCCTGGTGCTCTAATCAGCAAGAGAAGAGACATGCTTATGAAGAAATTAATTGTAGTCGGTGTTTGTACCGGATGAGATGCAGATTTTGCTCTCTTTATTCTGATCAGCCATTATGTGTTTGAGGGGTCATTGCTCTACTGTACGTTGCCCAACATCTGCCAGTATTGATCTGGCCTATTCTGAGGGCAGGCTTAATGCCAATGCACTTGAATAGCTTTGTTCTTAATAGTCGCTGGTATTATCCAGCTGTCCAGCACGGTTATGCAGACACTGGCGTATACTGGTCAAAATTGTCTTTATGCTTAATGAGAAGATTTTACGCCAATCTTCTCATTAAGTAGTTTCAGTTGTAATAGACTTTGTTTGCTTAGCCAGTGGATATAATAATTATAGCCACATAATTACCTAAAATTATTATTGCAATGGCATGAGACCACCAATGTGAATATAAAAGATTATGTAGATACAGGGCCGCCCAGAGAAATTAAGGGGCCCACAGTAAAGAGTTAAAGTGGAGCCCCAGGGGTAAGGAGTTTTCCATTCTGAATCACTTCGCCCAAGCTGTAAGACCAAAAAAAAAAGGTCATTACTTGCTGACAATGACAGTAGCTAGCCCTCACCAACCATATCTCCTTATTTATAAGTTTGCTACACTGCTCCTCTGAAGAATACTGTGACTGCTATATTAGAGTATTTAGATATGATTGCTCTATTAAAGTATATCGATTTTTTAAACAGGTATTCAAGTGGCCCTTCGTGGGGCCTCCTGGGGCCCGGAGCAAAATCCCCCCCCCATGGGCAGCCCTGTCTAGATACCTAAAATCATCTATCGTAAGAAAGATAACAAATTTGCTTATAATAGAGATAATAGTAAATCTTCGTAATCTATTGTAAATCTACAGTCAAATGGAATTGCTTGTGGGAAGTGATAAAATTCAAGCACTCGTTGAGTTTATGTCAATAAATAATTTCACTATAATATTATAGTTAATCAAATACTTGTTGAAGCCCTAGTAGCCCTATTGAGTGTTAACCACTGTGTAATAAATACATTCTGGATGATTCATTTGTGAACATTTAGTTTAAGATGTTTTTGCCTAGCTACTAATTGTTAAACAAATGTAGCAATGTCAGACTAAATCACTAAGTTAAATCATCATCTGTTTGTTATATACAAGTTTTTAGTCATGATTGGTTACATTTTACTTCTTAACTGGGCAGACATCTTCATCTGGGAAGTCAACTTCTGTAGTCTCATCATCATAAAATCTTACAGTCCAATTCCCAGTATCAATGTTGAAAGTAGATAGCCACCCTCTGTACTACATACCATCATAATAGCAAACTTTGAGCCATGCTTCTCACCATTACTAAATCTAGTTCTACACCTTTTCTAGTTTTACTGTCTTGGGTGACCGTGACTTTGTTTCAAAGTGTTGCTTCTATGTTCTTATCAGGTGGTCCCAAAGATGCTGTTTTGTGATTATTAGCAAATTGGCGTGCCTTTCTATTACATGCAGCTGTTCTTCAGACGCATCGGAGCAGTACGTTATTTTGGAACCATCATCAGCTGCAATGTACTGCAATGCAAAAATCTTGTCAATGTGATTTTCGGCAATTTTCAGCAAAGAGTAGCTCCGTACCAAATCCACAGGAGCAAATCAATTTAGTTCTGCTGTGGAATATTATCAAGTATAGACCTGGACTATATATACCAAGTATAGGAAGGAACCCATGCTTCATCTGGAGAGCACACAAATTTTCACGATTCCAGCACAAAACAATCGCGATCCCTGTTGTACAGAGAAAGATAAAAAAGGGTTGTTTTTTCCAGTCTGAATAAAATAATTTTACAAAACAAACACAATAAACAGATACAAAATAAATAAATACATTAAACAGATGAGTCAAGCTGAACCTCTGTCAAGCACAGTTCAGCAGAGGCAGTGGGGCGCACCACAGGTCTCACAATCCTACTGCCATGGATAGCCAAGATGGCAGAACAGAGTAAAGAAAATGAGAAGGAACATCGCATCAGTGATAGTGTCTTGGTATAGGGTGTGCCATGTTTCTTAGAGAGTAGCTAAGCGGCTATGGAATATAGTTGCTTCCCTAACCGCCAAGCCCACAAATGTTGAAAAAACAAGAGGGATAAATGAACCACACTCCACACTGCAAACCCTATCACCATATTCCCGCTTCTTCTCTAACTCATGCCTTCGAAAAAGTGATGCAGGCTGAGTCTTAAGGTAGCTTGGTGCGTTGGGGTGAAAAACCCTTATATCAAAAAATGCATCTTGGCATCTAGCCCCAAAACCCAGTTGCATGAACATGTATCTGCACAGGCTTCATCATTGAAACAGAAGCAATGGTTTCTGCATTAAGAGGTAACAAAGGTGGTTCCACTACAGCATTATAACAGACCTCTTGTAACCATCCAGCTGTCAAGTCATGAAGTTCATTATAATGAATAAAGGTAAGGCCTCCATGGCGGCAAACCATAGCATGGTCTACATTGAAGGGGGTGCCACAAACACAGTGATTGGAGACATCATACAACTGCCAGCCAAATCCAAGACTTAAAGTGTTGGGTTCGGTTCATTCAATTCATGAGTCATTAATCAGAATGACAACAAAGTACAACCAGCACGCAAATCATAGAACAACTTACAACAACAACGGTTACAACAACCAAAATTGTCATGCGCATACTGGCCTATTACATCATCAAATATTATATCACACATAAATACACCACACTCCCCCTCACTAAATGTGAGACTGTTCAATAAGTCTGTCAGGAGCTTTACGCTGTCGTGAAGAACGGCGGATTGACTGTTCAACTGAGGGCACTGATTCAGAAGTGTCTGTGTCAACTGGAGTGTTTGACACTGAACTTGATATGGGAATCTCAGGTGGTCTAGTCACTGTGGCTGACTCAGAAACTGAAACATTATGAGAATCTGGCTCAGAAGACTTGGACTCTAACAGTTGATCTACATGTCTTCGCCACAGATAATCACCAACTTGAACTCTGTAAGAAACAGGTCCAGTCTGTTCCACTATGTGGCCTGGTAACCATTTAGGTTCACCTCGTAAGTTTCTAGCTAAAACATTCTGTCCAATTGTAAACATACGACACTTACTGTGATTATCATGAGAACTCTTTTGATCAGACTGTTTCTGTAAAACTCGTAATTCCACGGAAGGTCTGAGCAAATCAAAACGGGTACGTAAAGGTCTTTTAAGGAACAGCTCAGCAGGACTGACACCTGTGGTACTGTGCGGAGTTGAACGGTAAGTAAGCAAGAATTGAGCAAGTTTGTATTGTAACACTCCTTCATCATTCTTAGCTGCTCTCATAGCTTGCTTGAAAGTTTGAACGAAACGTTCAGCCTCCCCATTAGATGATGGGTGGTATGGTGCTACCTTAATGTGCTTAATACCATTGACCTTCATACACATATCAAACTCTGAAGATACAAATTGCGGACCATTGTCACTCACCAATTGATAAGGTAGTCCATAAGTCGCAAACAAACTTCTCAGTATCTCTAAGGTCTTGGTAGTAGTAATACTCCTCATTGGAAATACTTCTAGCCATTTCGAGTGAGCATCTACTATGATCATGAACATAGAACCAAGGAATGGTCCTGCAAAATCAACATGTATCCTCCTCCACGGAGCATCAGGCCATGACCGTGGGTGTAGTTCAGCTCGAGATGGAGCATTCCGTATACTCTGACATGAAGAACAGTCATGAACTACTTGTTCAATGTGCTTGTCGATTGAAGGCCACCATACATGAGTGCGAGCAATGGACTTCATTCGCACAATACCCGGATGACTGGTATGGAGTTCAGCTAAAATGGTCTTTTGACATGACTTGGGTACTACCACACGCATACCCCACAACAAACAGCCAACCTCAATAGTCAGTTCATGTCGTCTTCGGTAGTAAGGTTGCATTTCATCACTGATCTTAATCGGCCATCCCTCCCGTAGGTAGACTATCACTTTGCCAAGGATGGCATCTTTCCTAGTAGCTTGTCGAAGCTGGGATGAATCTACAGGTAAAATAGCAACTTGATTAACATTAAAAATAGAACACACATTAGCTATGTCGTCACTTGCAGAGGGTGTTGAAATAGGAAGTCGTGAAAATCCATCTGCATTGCAGTGCTTATCTGTCGTACGAAACTCTAAGTCATATTGGTAAGCACTCAAGAACATAGCCCAACGTTGTAATCTTGCAGCTGCCAATGTGGGTAAACCTTTCTTAGGTCCTAGGATAGCAGTTAAAGGTTTATGGTCAGTAACAAGAATGAAGTGCCGGCCATACAGAAATTGGTGAAACTTCTTTACGCCATAGACTAACGCTAGTGCCTCCTTTTCAATCTGAGGGTAGTTCTTCTCAGAGGATGTCAATGTTCTTGACGCATAAGCAATAGGGCGTTCAGTCTTGTCAGGTAAAACATGAGAAACTACTGCACCAATTCCGTACGCTGACGCGTCACAGTCAAGTTTGATTGGAAGATCTGGGTCATAATGTGCTAACACTTCTGTTGAAGCGAGCTTGCTTTTCAGTTCTTCAAAAGCTTTCTGACATTGTTTACTCCAGTTCCAAACAACTTTCTTCTGTAACAAGGCATTCAAGGAATGTGTCAAGGTAGACAAATTCTTAATAAACTTTCCATAGTAATTTACAAGACCAAGGAAGGATCTGAGTTCTGTTACATTCTTTGGACTTGGGGCATTCAAAATAGCTTCAACTTTAGCTGGTGTAGCATGTAAACCATTTGAATCAATAACATATCCTAAATATTCAACTGAATCTTCTAGGAAATAACACTTCTGTTTCTTAAGCTTTAGACCATACTCTGATAAACGAGCTAAAACTTGACTTAAATTCTGTAAATGCTCTTCCTTTGTACGGCCTGTAATAAGAATATCGTCAATATATACCACTACCATCGGCAAACCTTGTAATATCTTTTCCATAGTTTGTTGGAAAATGGCAGGAGCGGACGAAACTCCAAAAGGTAAGCGATGATAACGATATAACCCTTTGTGTGTAGAGATTGTCACATACTGACGTGAAGCAGGATCCAACACAACTTGTTGATACGCATTGGTCAGATCTAACTTGGAAAAATACTTGCCTCCTGCTAAAGTGCTAAATAGATCTTCTGCTTTTGGAACAGGGAACTGATCAACTTTGAGTAAAGGATTGATAGTTACCTTGTAATCGCCACATATGCGTATGGAACCATCTGGCTTGGGTACGGGCACGATTGGAGCGGCCCAGTCGCTGTAAGAAACTTTCTCAATCACCCCTAAACTCTCTAAACGTTCCAGATCTCTTTCAATAGCATCACGTAGTGCATAGGGCACAGGTCGAGGTTTGAAAAATTTTGGATCAGCATTAGGTTTCAGAGTCAACTTGGCATAGATACCTTTCAAGGTACCCAGTTCTGGTGAGAAAACATCTTTGTACTTGTCTAGCAATTGGTCAATGTCTGTTGACAATGTGTTGATAGACAATCTCACCTGCTGCCAATTCAATCTGATGTGGGCCAGCCAGTTTCTGCCTAGCAATGGGGGCCCCTGGCCAGTGACTACAAGTAAGGGTAATGAATTCCTTTGTTGTTCATACTGTACATCAACTGTCAATTGTCCTAAAACTCTGAGATTCTGTCCTGTGTAAGTCTTCAACACTACTGAAGGTGCAGCTTGGAATTGTTCTCTCCATGTTCTCTCTGAGATAAGTGAGACTGATGCACCTGTGTCAAGTTCCATGGGTAATTGAATTCCATTGACTGTAGGTGTGACAGTGATGACAGGGGTTGTTGAGTTGTCAACATTAAACAATGCTTCCAAATTAGGTGTGTCATGAGTTTGTGAGTTTAGCTCCACCTTGTGGTTATTAAGTTTCTGCTTAGATGTGCTTGTTGTTTTGTCTTTCTCTTTGTCTTTGCTTTCTTTGTCTTTAGATTTGCTGACTGAAGATGAACTTCGGCACACTTTGGCTATATGGCCTTTCTTACCACACTTTCGACAATTCTGGTCTTTGAAATAACATGAGTTCGATGAATGGCCTGTTTTGCCACATCGGTAGCATGTAGACTTGAGGAAATGAGCCGTGTCAGCAGACCCTTGGGTGCTGGCATGACCATGGAGTTCACTAGCCTGTTTGGTAGCTGTCTCCATACTGTATGCTACGTCGTGAGCTTTCTTCAGTGTGAGCTCTTCTTCAGCTAAAAGCCTTCTTTGTATGGCTTCGCTCCTCAATCCACATACCAATCTGTCGCGGAGTGCGTCTTCTAAAAACTGTCCGAAATTACATCGTTCTGCCAGTCGCTTCAGCTCAGCCAAGTATTGGGCAACTGTTTCGCCTTCTTTTTGACTTCGCTTGTGGAACTTGAACCTCTCAGCAATGACTAAAGGCTTGGGTTTCAAGTACTTCTCCATAGTAGCAATGATATCGTCAAACTTCTTTGTCGACGGCTTGTCTGGTGCCACTAGACTAGCTAACAGTTCGTACGCCTCTGACCCCATTAGCGTAACAAGAACAGCACGTTTTTTCTCCTCAGTACTAATTCCGTTCGCCACTAAATACTCTTGCACTCGTTCCACATAAAGAGTCCAGTCGTGTTTACCTACTATGAAGGGTTCCACTTGGCCAATACTACTGTTAGCCATGTCCACAGATTCGTCACTACTACTTGTTAAATCCTCGTCAAGGTTTTCGTCAATATCTTCGTCAAGGTTTTCGTCAATATCCTCGTCAAGGTTTTCGTCAATATCCTCGTCGCCAATTGTTGGGTTCGGTTCATTCAATTCATGAGTCATTAATCAGAATGACAACAAAGTACAACCAGCACGCAAATCATAGAACAACTTACAACAACAACGGTTACAACAACAACGGTTACAACAACAACGGTTACAACAACAACGGTTACAACAACCAAAATTGTCATGCGCATACTGGCCTATTACATCATCAAATATTATATCACACATAAATACACCACATAAAGCATCCCGAAACTCCTACTTATTTGAGTAAAATCCCTGCTCCTGAATAGGAAGAGCTGTCAGCCACAGCAAGCTTGAGCCACAGGGAAGAACACTTAAACCAACGATCTTCTGCAGCAAGGGATCCAAACGAGACTTGACAGAATCAGTTTTTATTTTATTTTATTATTTTCCCGGGCTAGATGGAAAGCCCTTACCAGCACTGGCTGTCAAGTGCTGGACGGTCATACATACATAGGCGTATAATGTGAAAAATTGTCTTTACACTGTTAAAACTGGGGTGTTACTACAGCACCCCAAGTGTAATGGTAATGTTCTATACCATATGCGTATTTTGTACCATACGCGTATGGTACATACCATATGCGTATACGCGTACGGTACAGCCATACGCGTATGGTACGGAAAATCGTACCATCTGAGTATAGCTAACCTGGTATGCGTATAATATCAAGCAGAAGGTTTTTACACTGCCTTACCTATTGACTAAGCCTGATGGCACTCTGCTTTCATTTCTGTTCGGGGAAGAGGGAGGGGGAGGGGCTAGTCTTTCTGTTCATTTCATTTCATCAAAGTATCTGACATTTCATCAAAGTATCTGACAGTTCCACAAAATACATGCAATAGAGCCATCACCCATATAATTATGATGGTTTATGTAAGCACCTGTGGATTATTTTCTTGATGTCTTCTGACTTTTGTACATATTGATTTATTGCCTCATCCTGCTGTCTACTGCCTTATTTGTCATGGATTTCCATCTTGCATTTTTATAATAAATGACTTCATTTATCCACAGTGTAATTGATTTGAAAGTACACAAGCTGCTATACTGTATATGTTCTTTAGAATAGTTGAGTTAAAATGACCAGATTTGTGAACAGGTACCTTTTCCACACATTTTACATACCAGAACAAATTTTGTCTGTGAAAAAGTTACCTTTTTGCAAATCCAGTCACAAATTATCTAGCTGTTGCATAGCAATTGCACACACTGACAACGTGTGGTAAATTTTAATTTTTGTTTCTTCTTCCACACAGTACATTGTGGCTGCAATTGCTATACACATATATTGCTTCTTATTGGATTCATGATCCATTGTTGATACAATGAAAATTCAAAAACTAGGCCATTATTACAAATGCTACTCCTCCTTCATATCTATAATAGAGTTAATGATGCATGTAATGTAATGATGTGACATGATGTAATATAATGTAATTTATGCATACCTGTAACATTATTATTGTGTACTACTGTAGTTGTAAGAGTTAGTTGTTATTGTGTACTTTCAGTTATTGATTAATAATATTATATACAGTAGTCTGTTTTGCCTATAAATGGTCTGCCTACACTTCCCTACAATTAGAACAATACCCACACATAATATTATGTGTTTACAAATACTCCTGAAGATAGTCAAAGATTAGTACAATAATTAAAAGCTATATAGAGCGATATTACCCAAAACTCTACTAGGGGTTTCTCTATACTTGTATATATGAACTTTGTAAAAATGTGTTTGGGTTTAAAGGTGCCCAATTATCCCTTCAACATAAAACAAGAGTAGTATGCTCCTTGTCTTACTCAGAAACTGAAATTTGAAGTTTGATCTTCTAAAGCATTATTTAGGACAAAAGACATTCATTTCTTTTAGGCTGTAGAATTGTGCCAGCATATTGATATTCACGATTTTTCAATGAATATAACTGGAATGCATACACTAAGCCAGTAGAGGTAGCATTGTAGCTAAACATAAACATAAGATTTTGATATAATTATCCATATACTGCGCATTCTGATTGGTTACAACATAGCAACCATATTAAATAATTTGCATCCATTGGCAAATGGAGCCAATTTTTTCAGGCATATATATATTATTTCATTAAATATTTTATTCTATTGTTGCTACATATAATCTATTGTTTACCTTTAATTTGTTAGTACACTAGCTTCCACTTAAAAATGGATATTTATGCCTGGTGGCACTAAAGGTGTGTTGAACAGACAATTTTAATCAGATGAGCTCGAGAAATAATGATTGCTCAAACAGAGGAAGACCTGGAGAATGCTGATACAATAACATTGAGGGAGGTAGCAAAGAGATATAACTGTAGAGAAAGTAATGTTTTTAGTTTGCAAATTAATGTAAATCTGCATGGCTGTAGCTTAATATAGCAATATTAGACACGCTATACTCTAAGACTGATGTGCATAGTAATTAATTGTGCAATAATTTTTTTTAACTGTAGTTCGCTGAATCTTTGCTATTGAATGAGGCATGTACATTGCCTGCTGAGATGAAGTAGGAAAACACAACGTGGCAGAGATTTTATGGTGAGTTTATGAGTTCTAATGTATAGTTC